>NW_016805612.1:309865-331212 GCF_001698545.2 Rhinopithecus bieti
CTATTCCAATCAATAGAAAAAGAGGGAATCCTCCCTAACTCATTTTATGAGAAAGCCTGATTATAAGAAAACTCAAAGCAGAAAATATCTGCATGTGTTAGAAAAGCATATGCAAAAGGAAAAAATCCACCAATCAGATGCCCAAACTTGTGTGGTTTTTTTTATTTTTATTTTTATTTATTTTTGAGACAGAGCCTCACTCTGTTGCCTAGGCTGGAGTGTAGTGGCACCATCTCAGGTCACTGCAAACACCATCTCCTGGGTTCAAGCAATTCTCCTGCCTTAGCCTCCCGAGTAGCTGGGATTACAGGCGCGTGCCACCACACCCAGCTAATTTTTAGTAGGGACAGGGTTTCCCCACATTGGCCACACTGGTCTCAAACTCCTGACCTCAGGTGATCCACCTGCCTCAGCCTCCTAAACTGCTGGGATTACAGGCGTGAGCCACTGCGCCCAGCCTTGTGTGGTTTTTTAAAACCACTCCATACATCTCGGTGGTGGACCTAGAGAAGTTCTAGCAAAAATGTAACTGTTGCTTTCATTTGAGCTATGTGAAATTGTCTTTTTTTAACCCTTGAAATACTGACAATTTCAAGGGATTCACCTAAATATTTTCTCAGACTTTCACATGCCACATACTTTTGGTGATTAGGACAAAAGGTTTACAAAAGACAGGAAATCTTCATTCTCTGCATCCTCTCCTTTTCATTCACATTCTTTCCTCTTTTATTATTCACTGCCTTCACTCAAGTGGGCAGGAGCAGATAGAGGAAGGAATGGGAAGGGACCCTGAGCAATCACCTAGAATTGGACCTGGATTTCAGCCCAATTTTAGGTTCCAGAGGTAGTCCTATTCCTCCATTTACAAAATGTCAAAAAACAAACAAACAAAACCTAGGGCTCTGAAAACAATATTTTATCTTCCCACATCTTCCGTTTCAGGGTCTTCTACTCTCATGTTGAGGTTCACTCACTCAGGGTGGGCTTAAGATCACATTTGAAATGTAACTGGTTACCTACAAACCTGGTTGGATTTTTGGACTCCATAACTGATGTAATCACAAGTCACTTTTTACCTTTAACATCTATTGTCTCCTACTGATCCCTGAGCTGCCTTAACAGTTTCTAGCCACCTTGCCTTCTTCTAGAAAGCATTTTATTGAAAGATGCAAGTTTCCCAGTCACTTTCAGAAGCAGAAGAAGAAACCACTACACTGGTATCCCTTACCATTTTGAGACAAGACTATGCATTTAAGTGAAATATCCACATCTAAAGGAAACCCATCTATGCAGGAAGTATAAAAATAGGGGGGAGAACCTGTATTTCTGAACCATGACTATAATAACCAGGTAGTCCCTGCCCCCAGCTGGTGTGGCATCAAAAGACATACTGAAACTTTCTGATAGATGTCAAAAGTCAGACATTAGAGAAATGATGCCAACTGAATGCAATACTGTAGGGGAAACATCCTCAAAAGTTTTAAAGAATCTGTGTGCACAAAATGCTGACAAACCTTCAACGCAGCATTGCAAGCCTAACAAAAGCTACATTCCGTGCCCACCTCTAAGGAAATCTATTAATTTCTATAGGGCTTTCATTTCTTTGCCTTTCCTTCCATGAGGATTCAGCACATGTTCCATGTACAGGATTACCGTCAGTCTGATTTTGAATGTGATTGGGGTGGGGTGTGGGGCAGAAACTTCAGGAAAGTAGATGCAAAACTACAAAGTCTTGACTCCGTCAAAAGGAAACTAAGAGTCCACCTAATATGAACTAAATTATAAGATTTTTCTCTCTTCAAATTGTGCTACCCTTAAGAAATCTGTTTCTATTAGATTTTTTTCCCATAGAAAAACTACATATTTTATTGTAGAATAAAACCCAAAATATGGGAAGCCGAGGCACAGGTTTCCTCCTTTGTTCTGAGTAACAGAAGTGTTTATCAAATTTTGTAACATGCTCAACAGGACACTAAAGGATTGGTATCAACTCACCTATGATACACAGCAACTGAAAACGACAGTAACAGCAAATGTGTACAGCAATCCTCCTGTGTATGCACATAGTTGTTTTAGAAACTTTAAATATGCTGTTTTGCTTAATATTCCTTCCAGCTACCATGAGAGTGCAGAGTATATTCCCATTCTACTCTGGAGGAAACTACGGCTCAGAAAGTTTAATAATTTCCCCAATGGATAAAGCTGCCTCTGAAGCTGAGATTCTAACCCATTATTTCCCAATCCCAAGGCTTGTCTCTTTTCTCTCCTGAACTTTTCTTGCAAAGGCCAATCTGTGCAATAACAGTGGGGGTAGGGGGTGTAAATGCTAGTGAATTGGAAAGCCCCTGCCCTGCCCACCCAGGAGAGGTATGGAGTACTTGTTATTCAGCCACAGCTGATAATGACCATGGGAGACCAGCGAAGCCAGATTCTGGCTTCTTTGGAAAAATTGACCAAATGTTTATATAAACATTTTAAAAATATTGGCAGCAAGTCATTTAAACATATATGCACCCATGCATGTACATACACACACACAACTCCTTATATGAGCAAACACTACATTTTTGAAGGATTGATTAAGCTCTCTGGTCCCCCAGGTTATGGTACCTGTCTTACCTCGCCTATTTCTCGTTTATTATATCCACCAGGAAGCCATACTATAGTCCAAAAGTCCCAATGGAGCCATTATTAAATTTATATTAGAGTTACAAGCACATTGCAAATCAAAATTATCCTCAAACCTAAGCCTAGTTTCAGTTGCCTGAAAAGAGCCACAAGCTTTCACAACAAAAGCATCCATTTTATCCCATATTCAGTACCTGCAAATGAACAATAAAACACCATCATGGCCACTAAGCGGGTCTAGTCTGTGGCAGTGACAGCAGCTCTTGGGTTCAATTAGCCCATGTTTTGCCAGATCCACAAACTAGTAAACATTTCACAAAAGGTAGATCACAAAAGCAAAAGGCACCTGCAGGAACCACTATCCCTATAACCTTTCTCGTCCCTCTTTCCCCTTCAAGTTTGATGATTTGGCAGTTCTGGAACTCTTCCGAGAGAAGTCAAGACTCACTCTGCCAGCCCCAGCTGTTCAAAGCTCAGCCCAATCTGTTCCATATAGTTGGCTGTATTCTAACAATAATGTGGCTACAGTTCACCTTCATTTGCTGCAAAGATCATTAACTATCCCTCAGAGAGATATAGTATTAAAGAAAGAGAGTGCTCGAGGCATAATAAATGGAAGTTCCTGGGTAACATAGTTCAAAACAGGTAGGATGATGCCAGCAAGGCCACCTGACTGTTTCTATAGCCAGAGAAAAGGGAAGAAAACAAGGGCAGGAAGGAGGCAAAATCAGAAAGAGAAATAAGAAAAGCCAGAACGTGCCTGGCAAGAGTGTATGTTCATGTGAGCAGAAAATAGAGGAAAAAGAGAACATTTGAAATAAAGACACAAGGACATTTCATGTTAAGTCACAGCAGTGACATGATCCTACTTGTCTGGCAGCTCAAACATTCTATGACAGAGGTAGAAGTAAATTTGGAAAGAGAGTGAGAGCAGAGAGAATGAATTACAATCCTATACAGGAAGAATGCAGGATCCCAAACCTTTTTTTAGTCCCGTAAAAGATACTGCATTAAATGAAACCTGTATTTAAATCATGTATCTGACCTCCCATTCAAAAAACTGCTGAATTGCAGTGTAGAGTAGGCATGTTTCTTCATTCAACTCATACATTCAGTCATTAAAGTCTTGCATTAGCCTTATTTGAGTCTTTTTCTCCAACCACTCCCTCTTTTTCCCCCAATAAGCCAGCCCTGTGAAAACACCCAGTGATCAGAACAGCCACTTCATAGGAAGTGCTGCGTGTTTAATATAAACACCTGGGAGTTCTTCAGTTGATAACGACAGCATCAAAGTCCATACTTGTTGTAAGTGAGTTGTAACTGTTATATTAATCCAAACTAAATTCCAGTCAATAACAGAGAGAGAACTGGTGGCTAAATGGGAGTTCTAGTGGCAGACTGCATTGTCTTAGGATTTACTTTCTTTGGAAATTCACAGGGCAACATTACAAAATAAACAAACAAACAACAAAAACAAAATTCCATACGTGACATCTTTACTATTTTCTTTACCTTCTTTTCCTTTGTTGAATCAATCCCTAGAACAATGGTTTTCAACCAGGGGCAAATTTCTCCCCCACAGAACATTTCTGGTTGCCACAGCTGGGGAGAGGAATTCCGCTACTGGCATCTACTGGGTAGAGGCCAGGGGTGCTACCATATATTCTGCAATGCACTGGACAGCTTCTCACAATACTGAATGATACAGCCCCAAATGCCAGGGAACAGAGGTTGAGAAGCCCTGCTGAGAGTCATTTCAGGTAGCAAACTTCCTTTTTTGATATACAATATGGATTTTAGGAGTGGTAGAATGGGAGCTGTTTGTTTTGTTTTGAGCACGGCTCACTGCAGCCTCAACCTCCCTGGGCTCAAGCAATTCTCTCACCTCAGCCTCCTGAGTAGCTGAGACTACAGGTACATGCCACCATGCCTAGCTAATTTCTGTATTTTTTCTAGAGACAGGGTTTTACCATGGTGGTCAGCCTGCTCTCAAACTCCTGGGCTCAAGCCATCCTCCTACCTCAGTGCTGAGATTACAGGCGTGAGCCACCATGCCCGGCTGGAAGCATTTTTAAGTAACATTCTGTTATCATTAAAATACAAAGTAATAACACTTAACATAAATGGAAAGGAAGGCAGGGGGCAGAAATTTAAAATGAACTTAGAATCACAATGGAACCCTGGTAAATCCCAATATAACACCAAACTTTGCACAAGCCTTCAACCTGTGATTTAATTATTACAATGCTTCCCCCTGCCAAAAAAAAAAAAAAAAAAAAAAAAAAATCAACCATAGTCCGATTCAATTTACCTAGGAGGATACTTCAGAATATATCCACCCAAGACTGTGATGTGAAATTTGTATTTATAAATAAGAAACACAGCCTGGCCTCCTCTTATGAAGGCACGCACACAGGCACACCCACTCATACCAAAACCAGAGGACTCTGTGTTCAATTAAATTGGCTCTATGTGGCCAGGCGCGGTGGCTCATGCCTGTAATCCCAGCACTTTGGGAGGCTGAGGCGGGCGGATCAAGAGGTCAGGAGATCGAGACCACGGTGAAACCCCATCTCTATTAAAAATACAAAAAAATTAGCCGGGCGAGGTGGCGGGCGCCCGTAGTCCCAGCTACTCCAGAGCCTGAGGCAGGAGAATGGCGTGAACCCGGGAGGCGGGGCTTGCGGTGAGCTAGATCGTGCCACAGCATTCCAGCCTGGGCAAACAGAGTGAGACTCCGTCTCAAAAAATAATAATAATAAAATAAATAAATAAATAAAAAATAAATTGGCTCTATGTAAAAAGTCTCTAGGTAACACTTAAATTGGCATGAAACAAAATAATTCATCTGAGGTAGGGAAAGGGGAAGAGTTAGAAATGTCTTCCTGAAAGAAGACAGACAATTCCCCCAGCCACACCTGGAAACTCAAGAGCAGCCTTTGATGTAGTCATCTGTCTTCAGCCCAAAAGCTCTAGGGAGTTGACCTAACATTTACATGGCTTGGTAAAAAATAATTTGCTCTGAGGTAATTTAGTGTAAGCTCAGGTCATGGCCCGAACTTGCCAAATAAACAGAACCGCCCGGGATTCTTTCCAGTGGCGCTAGCCTCCAGACTGATGAGCTTGCTCACCTGGCTGGCTCCCTTCTTCCCATTGATCCTCACTCATTTCCTCTGGGTTTTCCATGCGTGTGGCAGGCTTCGGGCAGGGCTACATGCTCGGGCTCTTTGGCTTTGCTGGATTCCTCTTGGCAGTCACACTTGGACTCCACGGCTCCTGGGAAGGAAGAGAGAAAAAAGGAGGTGGAGTCTTGAATGGGGATAGAGCTGTGACCTCCCAGCCCAAAAAGAACATGTTTTGCCTTGCCGGGATGGGGAAACAGCTTTTGAAGTCTAGCCCAGGCCTCCCTGGTGCAGATCATCTACTAGCTATTGTTCCAGCACAGATTTCCACTCTACATAATAGAGACACAATGACAAAGGGATTCATTCACTGACTCTTTATTGAAGGCTCACTATACTCAAGGTACTGAGAGCGGTGGAGAACATACTGGGGAAAGGCAGGCATGTGTCCTCAGAGTAGAAGAAAATATCCAAAAGAAATTTTATGTAAACAGACTTTGGGCTAAATGTTTCCTGATATGTGAACAGAATATAAAATGTGAATTTGGTAACTTAATTGTTGAAACTGTCCATACGTAATTTAGAAGAAAAACAGCGATCTAGTTTTGGTAAAATTCTAGCCACTCTCCAGATCCAACCCCAAAGCTGCTTTTGTAAACCACTGTTGGCAGAATTTCTCACCTTGGTGATAGAGATAACACCAGGTTATTAATCTGCGGTTTCAAAAAAGAGAAAAATGAGTGGCAGGAGTACTGGACCATTTTTTATTAAAACCAGGTCAATTAAGGGAACCTTTACTAGCCAATATACTTATACCCACTGGAATGCGTTAAAAAACCAAAATCCTGTCCAGTTCAATCCCAGAAGAAAAACATGCAGAGAACAGCAATATTCAGCAATGAGTATTGAAAGTATTTTCAAGTCTAGGCAGAATTCTAGAAATTACTAAATTAACCAATGACGATGTGTTGAACAGAACTCTCATCCTGAATATAATTATATTAAAACTTCTGACGATTTCTTCCCTCATCGTGCTATCCTCGGGTTGTAGAAGGTTAGGGTAAGAAGGAAGGACATATGGATGGGACAAGGAGGAAGGGAAGAAAATACTCACAAAAAACCATATTCACAATTCAGCAGTTTTGTAGAATGACAGATCATTCATGTACTATTTTTTACTCATGAAACTAAATTCATTCATTACCCAACATTTATTAGGTTTATTGAATAAATTATAGAAATGTAAATCACAAAATGAATTATATAACAAAATGTTGGTTTTTATTACATGCCAACATTAATGTATTTTCTCCTCATGTAAATTTTCCTGGAATAAATACAAAGTTGATCATAATACTTTCAAATCATCTTCCAGTTTCCCTGAATTAGAAAACACTATAAACAATGTATTCAGGGGTGTGTGTGTATGTGTGTGTGTGTGTATTTTTGGCATCATGCTCATATAATATTTTGGCACCATATTCTTTTATCTTACAAAATCATGTTTCATCTATCATTTACTAAACAAAGTTAACAATTGGAATTAAGTTGCTTAACTATAGTAATCAGTGTTAAGGAAGTTTTATTTCCTTAAAAACATATTTTTCTGAACAAATATGGTGAGCACTACAGTTCTGTGGGTTGCCTTGGAGAACGTAAATAAATGCTACCAGTTGATACCTGTCAATTACAGTCCTTATGTAGTTTGTGGCACTTGTAATTTACAATAGGAAAATCATTCATTTTCCTAATGATCATGGACAAGTCCGCCGAACTTTTTATAACGTAATTGAAGAGACAGTAAGTCAAAACATCTTCATTCTTCTCTTAGCCATCTGCAAGGTTTATTATAGGCACAAAACATCATGTCAGGTCATTTTTATGAGTTTCCCAGGACTTATAAGTTATTTAGACATGAGTGTTTTACTGTCCTAACATAAAACTCTAAATGTGCAAATTTAAACAAACAGAGGAAGTCACCACATGGACGTACCATGCTCATAGATGATGGCCCACAAAAAAAGTTGGGAGAAGCAGTGATTTGGGCACATAGGTAGTGATCAAAGAGATATAGTCTAGTAGAATGGCAGAAAAATCCAATTTCCCAAAAAAAGTAATATGAAAATGACACAGAAGCAAAATGGTAGAAAACTTTCCATTTCATTGGGTGATAGTGAACAGCTCAGTTTTTTTCCCACTGTCTTAGTATGGTTAAAGCCTGGATACAGATGGGGCACATTAGACTACCTATTGGCTACTATGCTCACTACCTAGATGATGGGATCTGTACTCCAAACCTCAGCATCACAGAATATTCCCATGCAACAAATCTGCACATGTACCCCCATATTTAAAATAAAAGTTTTTGAGGCCAGGCACAGTGGTTCACGCTCCCAGCACTTTGGGAGGCCAAGGCAGGTGGATTATCTGAGGTCCGGAGTTGGAGACCAGCCTAGTTGACATGGTGAAACCCCTATCTCTACTAAAAATATAAAAATTAGCTGGGCGTGGTAGTGCATGCCTGTAATCCCAGCTACTTGGGAGACTGAGGCAGGAGAATTGCTTGAACCCAGGAGGCAGAGGTTGCAGTAAGCTGAGATCACACCACTGTACTCCAGCCTGGGCAACATAGAAAGACTCTGTCTCAAAAAAAAAAAGAAAAAGAAAAAAAAGAAAAGAAAAGAAAAGTTGAAAAAATGAAGAACTAAAACCTGATGTGGAAAATGCCTATATCTAACCCAAATCTATCAAGCTAACCAGAAAAGGAACAAGAAAAAGCAGCAGCAGCAGCAGCAGCAGCAGCAGCAGCAGCAGCAGCAGCTGCCGCCACCACCAACACCACCACTGCTGTCATCCTCTAATTTTACACAATAATAAATGAAGACCGGTGGGGGGAACCCACAGAGGTGGTAGCATTTCCTTCTCAGGTAAGCCAAGCTGGTTACAGGGATCAGTGTTCCTAGCTGTGAGTTAATGATAGTTACTCTGTCCTTTTCATACTCTAGGCATTTGAGCACCTTTTCTCTTGGGCCCTCCCTGCCCACTTGGCCTACCCAACCTTATTATTCATCCTTTAAAAGACTTAGCTCAAATTTCTGTTCATAACCACAGGAGGAATTACTCCCTCCCTCCTCTGTGGCCTTACAGAACTTTTCATTCTGCTAGTGTAGCACTTCTCAAACTGCAGGGGCTAACTGGGTACACAACAGTTTCTGCACCAGAATCCAAATGCTTGGAGGACAGATTCAGCATCTTATCTACCTTTTATCCTCAAGGTCTAGCAGAGTGTCTGGTATATAGTAGGCGTTCAATAAATATCTGTTGAATAAGTATGTGAGTGAATGAAGAAGCATTTAAATTACCCCAAATACTAAAAGAAAAAGATCAGAATGAAAATAATCTAGTTTGTAGTAACCAAAACAGCATGGTACTGGTACCAAAACAGAGATATAGACCAATGGAACAGAACAGAGTCCTCAGAAATAATACCACACATCTACAGCCATCTGATCTTTGACAAACCTGAGAGAAACAAGAAATGGGGAAAGGATTCCCTATTTAATAAATGGTGCTGGGAAAATTGGCTAGCCATAAGGCGAAAAACAAGATAAAATATACAAGTTTAGAAAGGAAATAATCAGTATAGCCTGCTGTTCTTACACTATCTCCACAAAAACAAAGTTTGGAATATGGTCATGGAGGCTAAACAGGCTTTAGAGAGTAGACAAGTGAAAAGAAATGAGAAACTAGAAGGGCAGAAAGAAGCAAGGTACGAGGGGATGGCAGAGATTAGAACAGCATTCTGGGCATGAGACTTGAACTAATTTACAAGAGAGACTGTGCAGCAAAAAAGGTAAACTTTAGCATATCTTCACTGAGAGTTATATGCATCTCAGAAGTATGTGTGTGTGATTGCATTTATGCACATATATAAAATGTGCATCCTGAAATTAGTGTTTTTTTTTAATGAAGCTGTATCCATTGACAATATCTCTAACTGTGGCACTTTGCTAGGTAAAAGGGAATAAAGATTGAGATCTATATACTAATATGTAGCTTTGTGTGACTCTTAGGGTTATTTCATCAACATCAACCAACCTGCATTGCACAGAAGTAACATCAGAGTTTTCTAGACATAGAGGAACTCTAAATAAAATTTTTATATTGTAAGTCGGTGATCTATAAACTATAAAAATGATTCTATGAATTTGGTAAACAAGTAGAGAGCTACATACAGGCTTTGAATGGATTAACCAGAGCTAGATTTTTAAGAATCTGCCTCAATTGTAGCAAATATCCAGTAGGTCCTCATTATTCTTACACAATTTTTGAAGTAACCTAGAGGCTGTTTGCAATTAGCCAGCCCACAAAAAACAAATTAGTGCTCCTCAGACCATAAGAATTCTGTCTTTAATCACAGGAAGGGGAACATCACACACTGGGGCCTATCATGGGGAGGGGGGAGGAGGGAGGGATTGCACTGGGGAGTTATGCATGATATAAATGATGAATTGATGGGTGCTAATGAGTTGATGGGTGCAGCACACCAACATGACATAAGTATACATATGTAACAAACCTGCACGTTATGCACATGTACCCTAGAACTTAAATAAAAAAAAAAAAAAAAAATCTAGTTTGTATATCTCAGCCCTCCAATCATTATACTTAAAAGAACTCTAAAGACAAGATATTTTTAAATATAAAAAATGTATATTCCCAAATAGAAAAAGATAAACTATCCCACATAATTTTCACAAGGACAGTGGACATTATAAATTACAGTCATAAACCTCCAGTCCTTTGTAACTTATATGGTACTTCCTTTAGTTCTACTCTTTCATCTTTCCCAAGATTTGTTTTTCCATCCTGAGTGCTTCAAGCTAAAGAAAAAGATGACACAGGGACACCTATGTATATAGACACAAAATCTCTCACTTTCTCCAAACATTTCGGGTCACTATGCTCAGTTAAAACATTAAATTCCTGGAAAGGTACACAGAGAGCTGTTCCTAACCATTCCAAATGACTAAAATCTACTTTCTCATTATGCCTTGAGTTATATTTTACAACTACAGTCCTGAAAATCGTGGACTACTTATAATTAATGAGAAAATATGAGAGATTTGGAAGTACATACACACACATAAAAATATTTTCTAAATCAACTAAAGCCAAAGTCAAGGTTCTTAGGGAGCCACCAGTTACTAATGTATCAGGCTCCAAAGCAGCACTGGAGAGTGGCTGTGGAGCCAGAGGACCTGGATTGGAACCCACACTAGCTTTGGGACCTTGGCAAGTTATGCATCTTCTTGTGCCTTAACCTTTTCATCTTTAAATGAAAAAAAAAATGGTGCCTTCCTCATAAGAGTATTATGCAGAGTGAAAAAATTAATGCAGGTAAGCAAATGGAAGCATATGTGACATGCATTAAGAATTTAATAATGGTTAGAGTTAATATTATAGAATCACCTTCATATGTCCTTGTCTTTTAAGTTATTTCATTAGTAGGACATTCCAGAAGATGAGAAAATACTTCTCCTGAGCCAATCTCTGCCATAAGGTCACTGCCATTTGGGGCACATGTCATAGATGGAAGTATAACAAACCTGATCCTGGAGTATTATGTTCCAATCAGACAAGAAATCATAGTAGGCATGAGAAATAATAATTCCATTAACTACACTTACATTGGTTTTGCTAACATCCATATGAACGCACACAGAAAAAACCTTTTAGAGCCACATATAACAGAGTAATCAAGGAACATGCTATGCTGCTTATTAGCAAGATGTTCAGGCCCAGGTGACTTGCCACTCTGAGCTGGCTTCCTTATCTGTACAATGGCCATAGTCATTGTCACAATCATTGTAATTAGTCCATTCTCACAGTGCTAATAAAGACATACCCAAGACTGGGTAATTTATAAAGGAAAGAAATTTAATGGACTCACAGTTCCACATGGCTGGGGAGGCCTCATAATCACAGCAGAAGATGAAGGAAGAGCAAAGGATGTCTTACATGGCCACAGGCAAAGAGAGAATGAGAGCCAAGGGAAAGGGGAAACCCCTTATAAAACCATCAGATCTCGTGAGACTTGTTCACTACCATGAGAGCAATATGGGGGAAACCGCCTCCTTGATTCAATTATTTCCCACTGAATCCTTCCCACAACACATGGGAATTATGGGAGCTATAATTCAAGACGAGATTTGGGTGGAAACACAGCCAAACCATATCAATCATCTTCACCATACCTAATGCTGTTGGCAAACCTTAAACCTGATAGTGTGTACGAAAGCACCTAATAGACAGTTCATCCATGTTACCTTTACATTTTTATTCCTCCTGATTCCTATGTAACTCTATGGGCTCGCTGTGACTCTCTTCGGTTTTCCAAGAGACTCTCGTTACTTTCTCTCCCACCTAGATTAGATTGGGTCTAAGGGAAGAAAAAGTATATATACACTAAAAAAAGCAAAACAACTTCTTGTTTCTGAAAAAGCCAATCAAACATTTCTAATGGATAAGTTTCTTATTTGGTAAATCAAGAAAATCTATCATAATAAGTATGTGAAGAGGCCAAGTAAGAGTAGACAGTTACCATAAAACTACACAAAGATGACAGATTATGGAATATGCAATGTTAGGATCAAGTTTGCTGTAAAGGGAACAAATAGTGACCTCTTTGCCTGAGTTTAGACTGAGCACACAAAGGGAAATAAAGGCACAATATGAACGCTGATTTTTCACTTTGGTAACAGATGGTGAGCAATGTCTATGAACACTGGATTTTACATCCTCCTAGATATTTCCACAGGATTAGATAAGACCAAAAAACATTATATTGAGCATAAAAGTAATCCAATAAAAATCCAATTTTATGTTCTCTCTCCTCTTCACAGCTGAACAACCTGTTAAAATTAAAGAATGGACACCTGCCTGAAAAATGTGTGTGTAGCCCTTTTTATTTGTTAAATTTAAAATAGCTTATTTGTATCCCAAATATTTTAAAGTATCATTGTGGGCCAGGCACGGTGGCTCACGCCTGTAATCCCAGCATTTTGGGAGGCCGAGGCAGGCAGATCACGAGGTCAGGAGATGGAGACCATCCTGGCCAACATGGTGAAACCCCGACTCTACTAAAAATACAAAAATTAGCCAGGCGTGGTGGCGGGTGCCTATAGTCCCAGCTACTCAGGAGGCTGAGGCAGAAGAATGGTGTGAACCCGGGAGGCAGAGCTTGCAGTGAGCCGAGATCGCGCCACTGCACTTCAGCCTGGGTGACAGAGCCAGACTACGTCTCAAAACAAAAGTATCCTTGTGGTCAAAGTGTTTTGATAATAAGTAATGGGAAAAGAAGAATTCACCATCTAACTAGATGACAAGGAAAGGGAGAAATGCTTGAATTCCAAATAGCCTGTTTACGTACTGCAAATTCAAATCAGCCACCATAATTAGTTCAAGAAACATAACTACATTTCTGACCCTGAAAGATATCACATGGTATCACAGATGAAAACAAAAGTCAATATGTTTATACACATTTTACCCTGTAAGAGTCTAGGGTTCAGAGGCATGATGTGATTTGACAAATTTCACATTGCTAATGAATAAAGCACTAGGGTTTGAACCCAGAGTTTTCTAAATCTAGTGTCTCCCCTCCCCATCACAGAATGCCTCCTCTCAGAGTACACATCTGACAAAGGACTGGGTGTGGAGGCCATTATTGAAAAGACAGATTGGAGTCAACTAGTAGAGATGAGATCACTGGGTCTCTGCTTTTTAGCCTGCAGGCATATGGAAACATTAAAACTGTTTATGAGGAAAATAACATGTCAAAGGGGAACAGAAATATCATCTGTGTAGACAGATAAAATTTAGGAAAAGAACTGAAAGCTTTTTCCCTCTTAACAGGGATTTCTGGTCAGATAGTGATCTGTTTGATTGATAGATTCAGATACATTGTTCAGTGTAAGAGTTGTCAAGTCGCTCTTTCCAACTTTCCAAAATTTCCAGGATACATCATATTTATAATAACAATCTCCTGTATGCAGACATCATCTCCCACAAAAAAAACCCACTCTCCTATATTGTGACAATCCAAGATCAGTTTTAATGAAACCCACTAAATGCACTAAAAAAGTAAAATACAATCATACTGATACTTACAATTTTACTCTTAGAAAAAAATGCATGGTACTCCTCATCTTCTTCAATACAATCCACAAAAACATATTCATGGATAACTAAATTCCATAATATCCTCTAAGGAAATGAACTATTTCAGGTGGGAGGCAGTACTGAGGGCTAAGATACGATGAGTAAAAAACACTTCCTGGTTCCTCAGTCCAAGAATTCACTTAAAAGGTATATTTGTTTATACATAGGTGGAAAGTTGAAGCAGTTTAAAAAAAAAAAAAAAAAAAAGCGAGACCTAGTTACGATACAGTAATAATATGTGCTGTCCTTTGACAAGCATAAAATATAATATTCTAGCTTATGCCGATTTGGCATGTAAAAGGATAACCTAGAACACCACCATCAAAAAATACAAATGCCTAGCTAGCAATCCAGGCCAGAAAAAAATCTAAAAGAAAAAGCTGTCACATGGTGTTAGGTATAAACCAGTACAAAAATGATTCACTCCAGAAATGGTGTTTATGTTGGAAAGGTATACAAGGTTATAAACAAGTTTTATTCAGTTGGTTCCATACCAATGCAAAGCTTCATGCCTTAAGTGGCTTCATGTATTGCTCATCAGGAGCCAATTACAGGTCTACAAATATGCTTATTTTAAAACAAGAACAAGGACAGTCTGGCTCATTGTTTGTTCATCTTTCTAGAAAACAAGTTTCCATGTAAATCTTTCTAAGGGAATACATCTACCTTCCAAGTATAGGTTTGCTGGCTTTCATAAGCCCCTAGATATTTTTTCCTACATTTCTTCTGAAAAGAATACACAAACTACCAACAGAGGCCTATGTTAAAGAGAAGCAACTAAACACTTGCTGAGTTTGAGAGATGGGCATTAGAAGGACAAATACAATTCTGTCTTCAGAGAATACCTACATACATTCTGATCTGAAGATCCCATTTTTAAAGCTTCCAAAAGAAGTGAATCCAAAAGCAACATCTATTCTTGAACTCAGTTTAGAAGATTTTTTGTTTTGTTTTGTTATACCGAGTCTCCTTTCCAAAGATCGGATAAAAGACACAATAAAAAGACACGTCTTGACCAGGCGTGGTAGCTCACACCTGTAATCCCAGCCCTTTGGGAGGCCGAGGCAGGTGGATCACCTGAGGTCAGGAGTTCGAGACCAGTCTGACCAACATGGTGAAACCTAGTTTCTACTAAAAGTATAAAAATTAGTCAGGTGTGGTGGTGGGTGCCTGTAATCCCAGCTACTCGGGAGGCTGAGGCAGGAGAATTGCTTGAACACGGGAGGCAAAGGCTGCAGTGAGCTGAGATCATACCACTGTAATCCAGCCTGGGCATCAGGGCAAGACTCTCTCTCTCAAAAAAAAAAAAAAAAAGACATGTTTACTTCAGTTTCTTCAGTTGCTTGCATGAGGAAACTGGCCCTTACCACTCTCCTTCACAGGATGGGGGAGAACAGTCAGAGTCTAGAAAAACTATGTGCTTTGGGTATTGAGCATGTCAATGAAAATGAGCAGTCTTGAATAACATAAGATATTCTTTAGGTTACATAAGACACAGATGTTATAATCCTTAATCAGACAACTGAACTATGGACAGTTCAGTCCAAAATCTTATTTTATATATAAGAATCTGAAGTACACAGACATCAAGTCACTTTACCACATTTACTCAGTTGCAAAGCCAAAAAGAGATCTCCAGTCTTGACTCCTGATGAAATTTTTCATTATGTCACTGGAATGAATTTTAAACTATGCCTACAATTTTTACCCTGACCACGAATTCACTTCTTTCTCATGGCTGGAGGTTAATAAATTGCTTTCAGAATTGATCAAGGGTTCTGATATTGCAGAGTATGTGCTCACGGCTGGGCCAGGAGCAAGGCCTAGGAGAGATCAGGACACTGGTTGTTGTGATAGAGTGTGGCCCCTGCAGGGAGAGGTGCCATGTGTAATGTACCATGGGCACACATACTAAGGAAAGGTGACTCTTCCATACTGGTTTCAACAAAAAACAGCTAAGAGATCAATGAGAAAAAATGTAAAAGAAAACTCTTACTTTTTAATAAAGAGAATACCAAAAAAAAAAAAAAAAAAAGGAGCAGTCGGGTGTGGTGGCTCACACCTGTAATCCCAGCACTTTGGGAGGTCGAGGCAGGTGGAACACGAGGTCAGGAATTCATGGTGATCAACCATGGTTGGCCGACATGGTGAAACCCCATATCTACTAAAAATACAAAAATTAGCTGGGTGTGGTGGTGTGCGCCTGTAATCCCAGCTACTCGGGAGGCTGTGGCAGGAGACTTGCTTGAATGTGGGAGGTGGAGGTTGCAATGAGCCGAGATTGTGCCACTGCACTCCAGCCTGGGCGACAGAGCAAGATTCCATCTCAAAAAAAAAGAGCAACACTATTAGGAAAGAATTACCTCTGCTACATTAGAACAAGGCAAGGATGATGGAAGATACAGAAAGCTTTCCTTTATCTAAGTTCCAGGCAGAACTAGATAGAACAGAAACTTGGAGTAGAGCTATTGCCAAAGCCCTGAGCTCAGGTTAAAGTAAACTGTCACTGTTCCATTTCCCCTTTGAGTTTCAAATTTGGTTTCCTAGGATGCCATTGTAAAAGAGTCCAGTAATGGGGAGAAAACAAATTCCCAGCTTTCCCAGCTCCCACGAACCTACAACAATTGAAACTAGTTATTTAGAATCCCAGAAAGGATATTAAAAAAAAAAAAAAAAAAAAAAAAAAAAAAAAAAAAAAAAAAAAACCTCACTTGTTTATCCTTGCAGGTTAGTTAGGTTAATAACCTCAATTGACTACCATGAATGAAAGTAGTTAAGCAAGAAGGATACAAATATACAAATAGGGATCTTGTATTTATTGTTTGTTGTTTACCAATTGCAATTTGGGGGCCTTGAGGCAATTGCAGTTGATGGAAGTTAAACAAGGAAGATTGTTGGTTTACAGCCTACTCTTGGCAATTTGGAAGTAAATGATAACCAATATTTACTCAGACTACTAGTTGTATATGCTTTCTTCTCCTCTCTATCAGATGACACAAAGTAGTGAGCACCACATAGAGTGTGCCCCAAAATTTACAAATTGCACATGTATCGTATCTCATCTAAGACAACACCACAAGACAAAACTATTCTTTCATCATTTGACAAATGATAAAGGGAGAATTCAGGGAGTTACAAAAATTTCCCAGTGCTCACTAGCTAATTGGAAGAGGCTGGATTGTAACATAGAGTTTCTGACACCAAGTGTCCTGAGCCACGTGCACTCACTTAAGTTAATATCTTATCTCTCATTCTCCTTTCCTTTGCTCACATATAAAGAGCTGCTCAGAGGTTTTTGAATATTGGCTTTTAGGAGAATTTGTAGATTTCAACTCTCCATTTTCTTCCTATGCCCAAATTATTATCGATAACATAGAGTTGGCATTACATGATCTTTTGGGTCTCTGGAGAGAAAAACCAATAAATAAATAAATAACCAATTTATTTCCGACAAATTGGTTGGAAATAAAACAAACATAGGCTTAGCATACATTTGGCAGGGTTGGGGAGGGGGTGGTGGGCAAGGAAACTCTAATAGTCTTACCTATCTTGGTACTGGAGCTAAGAGCATCAACTCTCCAGTAAAAAAGTCAAACCTGCTTTCCAATCAAATAATGAAGGCTTCCATATTAATCCCTACATAAGAGATACAAAGAGAATGTATAGAGGGATCATTTTATGGATGTTATGGAAAGACAACACCTGTTCTTTGGACACTAGTGCCTTTGGTTACACCCAGGTTTTAAGGGGATGAATATACATCCTTTTGGGAGATCAAAAAAAAATCCGAAAATTATAATATTCTTCTGCCTCCCAAGAAAAACAATCTTCAGATAATTGGGATTTGATGAGAGTGGGGGAGCTCTGCAAATCTTATGCCAGTATGAGCATGCAATAATTAGCATTCAGACTGTTAAAGTTATGAAGTGATCCCTTTGCTGCATGATTCAGAGGCCTTGGTTCCCTACTTTCAGATTAAAATGAAGACTGAAAGACTAAACTTCAACTATGTCTGAATGTCTGTGGGCTGTTTTCCCCACAACTAACAACCTTATTTAAACTCCCAACTTTTAAACTGCTAAAACCATGGAAACATTAATAATGGCCCTCCTTCATTAAACCTCAACTTCCCCTCCTACTTGTACTTTTGACCAATTTACTGACTTCAAAGCAAGCAACAGCATCCTGTTCAGTTACTCAGTAGGACCTCTGTATCTTCACCGAACACCTTAAACCAAAAGAACACCAAAACCCACAGAAAAAGTCATGATCTCTACACTCCTCCTAGTCTATTGAAGGCAATTATGTAACCTCAAAGTTTTTGCTTTTATTTTTTATTTTTTCAGTTGCCATGGGAAAGACTGGGCAGCTCCATCTGCACAGGGTAATTACTGGCCTCCCAAAACACACTCACTCTCTCTCTCACACACACACACACACCCACACACACAAAACCTGCAATGATATAAAGAAAAAGTAAACATAATTTTAAACATTTTATAGAGGCCAAAAGGTGTTAAACAATCAATGTATTGCTTTGCTACTGGCAGAAATAAACAAAACAGCCATTTACTGTCAGGAAAACAGCATTTTCAGAGTTGAAGTAGTAATCATAGCAATTAATATTTCCTCAGAATTTAATATTTGTCAGGTACTGTGGACTAAGTATTTTACACAGATCATCTTATATAATCTCCATAAATGTAAATCTACAATTCCCATTTTTACAGAAAATAAATGAGGTTAAGAGAGGCTGAGTCACTTGCACAGGACTGATTAGTAGTGGAGCCAGGATTCAAACCCAGAGCCCACAGTCTTGGTGCTCTCACTGTGCCCCATGGTGCCTGCCTGCCCACAGCCTATGTTATCATCACAGCTCGCTTCTGGTCTGGTCTAATGACCTGTTGAAGGAACTCAAATGATCACTCATCTCATCTACTGAAACTAAGAATAATTCAAAATATTTTGGGGTGTCAAAATGCTTATGACCAGCCTGAGCTGAGAACATGCCTCTACAAAAAAAAAAAATAGATTTAAAAAACTAGCCAGGCACAGTACTGCATGCCTGTAGTCCCAGCTACTCAAGAAACTGAGGTGGGAGGATCACTTGAGCAGCTGGGAGATCAAGGCTGCAGTGAGCCAAGATTGCACTACTGTACTCCAGCATTCCAACGTGGGCGACAGAAAGAGACCCTGTCTCAAAAAAAAAAAGAAAAAAAATGCATTTGACCACAGGCTGCACCAGTAACAATGATCTTATTTCATTATCTACAGTACAATATAAATATGCATATGTAACATTCAAATACTATGGCCTTTTCCATTTTCTTAATCAGTTTCAATTTCTCAGTGTTAACTCCTTAATTTAACACTTTTCAATAAAAATGCTATTTGCTAATGTGCATTGTAACATTAATTTTGAGTTTTAGGAGATTTGTGAGTGCGGGGTAAGGAGAAGAGCTATTTAACTCTCATCTATTTTATTTTATTATTCCCAAGGGAAGAAATATTTTTACTTTGGCTTCTTCATGAATTTAGGTAATTAATGAGATTCTTGCCATCTTTATATGCTGGATTTGATTCCCTGTGATGGAAAGTATATACAATTCCCAAAGAAATCTATGTTAATAGTATAGCGTTTGAATATTAAAAGAGATTAGGTGGTATCAGAAGCACAGCCTTGGACCAGGCCACCAACATGAATGGGTAGATCATTTAACAAGCCAACACATGCTAATAGAATCTTCTAAGGGGCTGGACACCTATCACAAGGTCCCCCTGCACACCTTGACTCTGTTTATCAAGGGAGGAATCCCGACACCATGGAGCCCCCAGGCCTCCCTTCCTCTATCAGCACAGCATGCCGGCAGTCACCAGCTGCCTGCGAGTTTGGTAAGACTCTGGCTCCAATCCCTTGGCCTCATCTGACCCGTCTTTCTGCTGTATCACTCATCTCCTGGAAAGGAAAATGTTTCCAAGTTTCTTCCACATCAGCAGTAGGAAAGGAATTTGCAGTCTTTGAGTATTAAGTGACCTGGGTAGAAAAAAGTCTTAGAAGGGAGGTGAGACTGAGGGGTGGGGAAGTACAATGAAATACTTTCACTTTGCCAAATTCCCATCCCTTTTTGTCCGTAGGCAATGCCAGAAGAGAAAGCCAAAAGGAGATAGGAGGGTAAGTGGAAACAGCTCCTCCTCTTCCCTTGCACTTCCTGGCTGGTTATCTGTAAACATCTCTCTACCACCCTTCCCCACGCAGGGAGCCTGGGGAGATACACACACTTGCCTAACTGCTGGAGCCTCACCATCCACATTAGCTACCTCTCTAAGTCCTTGAGAAGCAGGGCAGGCACAGTGGCCAGGGTGGGGACAGGGTGGATCCACAGAAGCCCACCTGATGACCTTTCCATTAACAACCAGAGCTCTTGGTGCTGCCTCCCAGAGATAAGTAGGGGAGGTGTCTAGACAAAGAAGAAAATAAAAATGTTTTCTTCCTTCCTTTCCCTCAGTCATACTTTAAACCTTCCTCTGGGCACTGCAGTAAAAAGAAGCAAGGAGGTGCACCTGGCCAGAGAGCAATCTCCAGGAGGCTAGATGAGCCGTCCTGTGTGTGGGAATAAAGGCAGACCAGAACAGAAAGCAGTGAGGTTGTGATTCCAAAATCCCAGCTCCCAGACCTGTGGCCAGAGCAGAGTCAAATGTGAACTTATGTGAACTTGTGAGGCAAAAAGTTAATGTCTGATGGACTGGAGCCCATGCCAAACTCCAGCTCAGTTGCCGCCCCACAGGGGACTAGTTCAAAGAAATGAGATCTAGTGGTAGTGAATAAGCCAAGTAAGTTGCAGGGAGGCCCCAGCTCACAGGTCTGACTTTGGAGCCCCTCCTCTGGGCTTCCCTAATACTCTATGCACAGCTCCTCCCCGGGTACTCACAGCCACCATTCATCCTTTATTGATCTGTCCTGTCTATGAAGCAAAGTTGAGGGCTGCCCTTTTCTGGACTTTACGTGCTTGGTACTGAATACACTAGGTCTGCACTGTCTAATACAGTGGTCACTAGACACATGTGGCTCTTGAGCCCTTGAAATGAGATCAGTCCAAACTGAGATGTACCTCAAGTTTAAAAAGCACAGTGGATTTCACCGACTTACTATGAAAATACAGTTAAATACCTCATTAATTTTTATATTAATTAAATATTGAAATAATATTTTGGACATATTAGGTTAAAGTGTGTTATTAAAATGAATTTCACCTAATTCTCTTCATTTTTTTTTAGCATGGCTACACATGTGTCTTATATTATATGTCTATTACACAGTATTGTTCTGGGTATTCCACGAGGGAAGGAGGGAGGGAGGGAAGGAAGGAGGGAGGG
>NW_016805612.1:332106-426382 GCF_001698545.2 Rhinopithecus bieti
TTTTTTTTTTTTTTTTTTTTTTTGAGACAGGGTCTTACTCTGTTGCCCAGGCTGGAGTGCAGTGGTGCAATCTCTGCTCACCGCAGCTTCTGCCTCTTGGAGCTGGGACTACTGGTGCATACCACCATGCCTGGCTAATTTTTGTATTTTTAGTAGAGATGGGGTTTCACCATGTTGGTCAGGCTGGTCTTGAATTCCTGACCTCAGGTGATCAACCTACCTCGGCCTCCCAGAGTCCTGGGATTACAGGTGTGAGCCACCACACCCAGCTGGTAAGACACTTTTTAATTCATTCTATGAGGCCAGTATTACCCTGATACCAAAGCCAGAAAAAGAAAGAAAACTACAGACCAATATACTTTATAAACACTGATATAAAAATTCTCAACACAATACTAGCCATCTGAATTCAGCAAAATATTAAAAGAATTATACACCACAAACAAATGAGATTTAGTCCTGAAATGCAAGGATGGTTTAACATAGAAAAATTGATATAATATATAATGTTAACAGAATGAAAGACTAAAACCACATGATCATCTCAATGTAGTTGATTCAGAGAAAGCACTTGGCAAAATTCAATACCCTTTCATGTTGAAGATACTCAACATACTAGAAAGAAATCTACCTCAATATAATAAAATCCATATATGAAAAAACCCATAGCCAACAACATAATGGTGAAAGACTAAAAGGATTTACTCTAAGATCAGAAATAAGGTAAGGATGCCTGCTTTCACCACTTCTATTCAACATGGTACAAGAAGCTCTAGCCAGAGCAGTTAGGCAAGAAAATGAAATAAAGGCCATCCAAATTGGAAAGGAAAAGTAAAGCTATTTCTGTTTGCAAATGATATTATCTTATATGCAGAGACTCCAAAAGATGCCCCCATCCTGCACTCAAAAAATTGTTAGAGCTAATAAATTCAATAAAGTAGCAGGATACAAAGCCAACATAAAAAAATAAGTTGCATTTTTGTACACTAACAATGAACAATCTGAAAAGAAAATTACAAAATGGTTCCATTTACAATGGCACCAAAACAATGAAATACTTAGGAATTAAGGAATTAAGAGACTTATACAATAAAACTATAAAACCTTTCTGAAAGAAATTTAAAAGACATAAATACATAAAAATATACACCATGTTCATGAATTAGAAAACTTCATACTGATAAGATGTAAATACCACCCAAAGCAATCTGTAGATTCAATGTAATCTCTATCAAAATCCCAATGACGATTTTTGCAGAAATAGAAAAATCCATTCTAAAATCCACAGGGACTCTCAAAGGATCCTAAATAGCCAAAAACAATCTTGAAAAAGAACAAAGCTGAAGGATTCACACTTCCTGACTTCAAAACTTACTACAAAGCTACAGAGATCAAAACATGGTGATACTAGCATAAAGACAGAGAGATGCACCAGCAGAATAGAAAACCCAGAAATAAACCCTCACATATAGTCAAATGACTTTTGACAAGGATGCCGAGACCACTCAATGGGAATGGGCAATGTTTTCAATACGTGGTGCCGGGAAAATGAAATGTCCACATGCGAAAGAATAAAGTTGTACTTTGCATAACACCATATACAAAAATTAACTCAAAATGGAACAAAGACCTAAGCATAAGACCTAAATCTATAAATCTTTTAGAAGAAAATGGGACAAAAGCTTCATGTCATTGGATATGGCAGTTATTTCTTGGATATGATACCAAAGGCATAAGCAACAAAAAGAAAATTATACATAAATTAGACTTCATTTAATATTTTTAAACGTTGTGCATCAAAAGACAACACAGTAAAATGGCCACCCACAGAATGGGAGAAAATATTTGCAAATCATATTTCTGATGAGGGATTCATATTCAGAATATACAAATAACACCTAAAAATTCAACAACACAACAAACAACCTGACTAAGAAACAGGCAAGGGAATTAATAGATATTTCTCCAAAGAAGATATACAAATGGCCTATTATAAGCACATGAAGATATGCTCAACATCACTAATCACTAAGGAAATGCAATCAAAACTTTGAGATACCATCTCACGCCCATTTGAATGACTACTATCAAAAAATCAGGAAATAAATGTTGGTGAAAATGTGGAAGAACTGGAGCCCTTGTGCACTGCTTGTTGGAATGTAAAATGGTACAGCCATTGTAGAAAACAGTATGGTAGTTCCTCAAAAAATTAGAAATACTATTACCATATAATCCAGCAGTTCCACTCCTGAGTATGTATCCAAAAGAAATGAAGCAGGGTCTTGTAGGGATATGAGTACACCCATGTTCATAGCAGCATTATTCACAAATACTAAATGTGGAAGCCACACAAGTGTGTCGATGGATAAATGGATAAGCAAAAATGTGGTATATATTAATACATATATATTCAGGCTTAAAAAGGAATATTGAATATTATTCAGCCTTAAAAAGGAATGAAATTCTGATACATGCTGCAACAGGGACGATCCTTGAAGGCTAATTATGCTAAGTGAAATAAGCCAGTCACAAAAGAACAAATACTATATGATTCTACTTATATGAGATACCGAAAGCAGTCAAATTCATAGAGACAGAAAGTAGAATGGTGGTTTCCGCAGGCTGTGGTGGGAGGAGGGCAGGGGGAGTCAGAGTTTAATGGGTACAGAGTTTCAGTCTGGAAAGATCAAAAGTTCAAGAGATGGAGTATGGTGATGGTTGCACAAAATGTGAAAGTACGTAATGTCAGCCAGGCGCGGTGGCTCACGCCTGTAATCCCAGCACTTTGGGAGGCCAAGGCGGGCACATCACGAGGTCAGGAGATCAAGACCATCCTGGCTAACACGGTGAAACTCCGTCTCTACTAAAAATACAAAAAAGTACCCAGGCATGGTGGTGGACGCCTGCAGTCCCAGCTACTCAGGAGGCTGAGGCAGGAGAATGGGTGAACCCACGAGGCGCAGCTGGCAGCGAGCCGAGATCATGCCACTGCACTCCAGCCTGGGTGACAGAGCGAGACTCCAGTCTCAAAAAATAATAAATAAATAAATAAATAAGAAAGTACATAATGTCACAGAACCATACATGTACAAACAGTTAAGATGGTAAGTTCTGTGGCGGGTGTATTTTACCACAATTTTCAAAAAAGAAGAGAAAGACAAGGAGGAGGGGGAGAGGGAGGAGGAAATGGAAGATGGGGAGAAAAGGAGCAGAAGGAGAGGAGAGAAGGAAAAAGGAGGAGAAAATCTGAGAAGAGTGAGAGGAAGGGGAAGGAGGTGAGGAGCCAGGGGATTAGAATGGGGGGATTAGAATGGCCTTGGGATCATGAGAATGGGAATTCACACATGTACTTCTATGATTGCCTGGAAATGTTGACAGAGCAGGGCCACTGCTCACTAAATGTCTCTATTACAACATTTTATCTTCCAATACTTGTACAACCTTTTCATTTTGCCACTTGAATTTGCAGGGAGATTCAAAAAATAGACTGAGGGTGAGTACACAAATGAAAAAAAGACAAAGAGAATGCATGTGTGGATGCTCTATTTTTTGTAAAAATTATAATTTCTTTCCATCCACCATCCACATACTTAGCCCCAACCTGTCCTTACCTTGGCTAAAGTCAGGAACAACACCAAAATTAGTAATACTAAGAGCAAGCATATGCTTTCAGATGCTATAAATGTTATTTCTAAATTGATCTGACAGGATAATAGTAACAATAGATATTATGTGGCAAGTATCTTGCAAACTACTTTAAAAATTACAATATTTTTTACAGTAGTTTTGTATTAATGCCATTTCACAGATGAGACAACAGAGGCTAATAATTTTATCCAAGGACATAAATAGATGAGATTTGAACCCCAGGTCTGGTAGACTGCTGGTAGTAAGGGCATATTTTGTAAATCGAGGCCATCTAAACAGGAGTAATATTGACAAATGAGAAGAAACAGAAGCGTCAGTGGAGGTAAGAGCAAACAGAAACTCACTAGCTAACCTGACTGCCAAGACATGATAACTGCACTGCACATAATATCTGAAACCTAATATGGGTTTGTTGTTTGTTTGTTTGTTTGTTTGTTTGAGACAGAGTCTCACTCTGTAGCCCAGGCTGGAGTGCAGTGGCACGATCTCCGCTCACTGCAACCTCCGCCTCCTAGGTTCAAGCAATTATCCTGCCTTAGCCTCCCAAGTAACTGGGATTACAGGCACACACCACCATCCCCAGCTAATTTTTGTATTTTCAGTAGAGACGGGATTTCACCATGTTGGCCAGGCTGGTCTTGAACTCCTGACCTCGTGATCCACCCGCCTCAGCCTCCCAAAGTGCTGGGATTACAGGCGTGAGCAACTGTGCCCAGCCAACCTAATGTTTTAGGAGGGCTGAATGCCATGTCCCATGTCCCTTTGAAAGTCTTTTTTTTTTTTTAATCTCTAAATCTCAGCCTTATAAACAACAGTCAAAAGAAAACAACTCAACCTAAGAAAGAGAAATTCTGGTTGGGCAAGAACGTTAATAATCCGCCTTCCTACAGGGTCATTTTCTCTAAGTTATATATTAAAGAAGTTACACAGGAAGAAGAAAAAAATCAGAGGGTAAACAGAAAATTACTCCAGCAAATGTATTGACCTTTAATGAAGGGTAATTTCCTCAAAAGTATTTATGCTTTCTAAAGTACTACATTTTATCTAAAAGTAAAGCCACAGTATAGAAAGCATCATGAGGGAAATTGATTCTTAACAAATAGCTGTCAGGGATGGTTTACCTGAACCCACATTGTAATCCTAGAGTGTAAGAGCAACTTGGTGAAATGGGACAGAAAACTCCCTCTGGAGCCGCAGACTCTGGAATCTGTTATACCCATTTCCAATCTCACCTAGAAATCCAGAAAAAAAGTCACTTTCAGACACATTACAGGATTAAAACTTTGCCTTCTTACGACAAGGTTAGAACTACAGGCACACTTGCCATTTGCTAAGCTCTTCCATTTACAAGGTTTTTGTTTTTTTTTTTAAACAAACTTCTACATTTGACAACAAAGCGTTCTTACACACAACACTGCCCACCCGCTCATCTTTCTGTATCCATTTTTAAGTGCCTGGAAAACACAAGAAGGGGAAACAAAGGGCAAATGCCAGTCTGTGACCTCTGTCTGGACTTAGCCAAGCGTGATGTGTGAATCAGGTGTGTGGAATGGAAGTTTCCATAGCAACGAGACTGCCAGGCACGCAGGGACTTCACACAGGCTTTCTACCAAGGTAATAGAAACAATGAGGCCACCTGAGGGACCTCAGCAAAGAGGGAGGCGGCAAAGTTCAGAGATCTCCAGCGACGGCAAGGACCTGGGTCTGCACTGACTTATTTCACACCCCATCCCCTGCTTTTGATTCTGTCCTGCCAGCTCCTTGAGATAATCTCTCATCTCTCTTTTGGAAGGGAAGGGAGGGATAAATTAGATAAGTCTCTAAAGAGAAGTATCTAAAGAGAATTCCTTATGAGAAAAATGTAGAGGGGTCTACAAGAGTTTTCTTTAAGTAGAAAAAAAGCAGCTCTGCGAGTCCAAACGTTCAGCCACGTTGACAAGTATCTGCCTGACAGAAGCACTTAACATTTTCTCTAAGCTTCTTTGATTTACCTTGCAATGTGCTCTTTGAGAACCCAGACCATAATGAAAAGATCCTGAGCTATATTTTGTGTTTTATGGATGTTTAAAATTATATTTGCTATAGATAGATACTTTAAAATTATTCTAAACTTGTAGAAACATACATATTTTTTAAAGAGTTGGCCTTTTTAGTCCCATGACTTGGAGATAAAGTACACAATTTTAATGAAATCAAGCTTTATCTTGGTTAGCTAACTGAAAGAAGGTAATCTGAACGCTAGAGCTATGCTGATATTATGGCTTTTCAAGCCATTTGCCTGACTTGAGACACGCAGATGTTAAAAAGACCCAGAACAAGGCTTGTGCATTTAGAACCAAATCATGGAAGACAGCAAACTCTGCTTCTCCCTTCTCCACCATTTTTAGCTTTGCTCTGGAAGAGGTCTTTGGATTCTTCCAGAACACTACTGCAGAGACTGAAGAAGAGAGAAGCACCTTACGCTATCGCACCTGTGCCATCAGCTAATGTCTCTGATGTAACAGATTGCAACAACTGTTGCAACAGTGAGCCTATCCTTCCCACTGCACCAGAGGAATTCTTCTAGGCTGCAGATTTGATCAAGTCACTCTCAGGCTCCCAGCCTTTCAAACGGTTCCTCACTGTGCTCTGGGCAGTGAAGATCTCTTAACCATGGCTTCCACAACCACACATGATCTGGCCTCGGCAGATGTAAGCTAAGGTGTCCTTAGCTTCATCTTCCAAACTTCCCCAATTTGCACTTCACATTCCAGGCAAATTCAACTACTTTTAATTCCCCAAATATACCATTCCTCTCTCTGGCCTCTCACCTTTTATGTTACTGATTTCTGTAAAGAACATTTAAATCTTTCCCAGTATCTCAGCTCTGATATCACTTCCTCTAGGAAGCCTTAGCCCCTGGCACAATTTCACCCTGAAAGTCCTTCCTAGGGGCAGCCAAAGCACCCCAGGCATCACTCTATAGCCCTTACCACGTGAGACTGTAACTGCCGGCTTTGCCTTTCTGATCCCCATCCAACTGGAACCGAGAGCAAGAAAACGGCCTTGTTTACCTTTGTCTTAACTTGGGATCCAGTGCTTAGTAGATGGTCAGGCAAGATTTATCAAAAATGAATGAATGAGTGAATGAATGAATGAACAGAAGAGCAGACAAATGGCCTCTGACCACAAACAGCGCTGACCACATCTGGGCCAGAGTCTCACAGGCCAGTTCTGCTGCTTACCAGTTTTGTGGCTTCAGGAAAGTTCCTTAGCCTCAGAGAACCTCAGATTCCTACTTGTAAATTGGTATAACAGCACTGTTCAAGATTATCACATGCATCAAATGAGACAGTGTTTGAAAACTTCTTTGAGAAAAAAAAAAAAAAATTTTTTTTTTTGAGACAGAGTGTCACTCTGTCACCCAAGCTAGAGTGCAGTGGTGTGATCTTGGCTCACTGCAACCTCGGCCTCCTGGGTTCAAGTGGTTCTCCTGCCTCAGCCTCCCAAGTAGCTGGGACTATAGGTGTGCACCACCATGTCCAGCTAATTTTTGTATTTTTAGTAGAGAAGGGGGTTTCATCATGTTGGCCAGACTGGTCTCGAACTCCTGGCCTCAAGTGATCCGCCCACCTCAGGATTACAGGCATGAGTCATTGCATCCGGCCACTCTTTGAGAAAATTGTAATAAGTCTCTACATAGCAGCTCTTCGTGGGAGGCTAAACAGGAGGGAGAAGAAAGAAGCTGGCATGGCTACCACAGTCAATAGGCCATGCATAGCACCTATTGACTTCCTTCTGAGAAGTAACTATGTCCTCCTCTTGCCCAGCTAGACATCCTTGTTATATACCATTTCCCATGTATATACCCCATTCATTTCTACCAGGCATTATTACTAATAATAATGGTTTTGGGGCTTTTGTTTACTCTCATTCCAATTGTTAAGTGCCCTCTCTTTCCTCATGCCCCATCTAGATCCTACCCATCCTCCCATATCCATAATAAATCTCCTCTGTATCTATAAAGCTGTCCTTGAGTCAATCGGCTCATACGCATCTGTCTCCTTCTGATCTCCTAGTGCATTAGGGCCCATATTTCACTATTTCACCCTTTATTCTTTAAATATTTCACACACATATTTAGTACCAGCTCCCCTTTCCTAAATGTGGGAGGATCTCACACAATCAGAGGAGCCAAGTCTAGAGAACTCGACCATGGGTAGCTCTGGGTTATAAAGCACGGAGATTTGGCAGAGAAGGTGAGAGGCAAGAAATGTATGTCAGCAAATAACATTGATGAAGCCACCAAGAAAAACAAAAATATACAATGAGAAATTAGTTACCTAACAGTTTCTGATGACATCAAGTTTCTCTGGTAGAAATGCAAATCTATGAGATACCAACTCACACCAGTCAGAATGGCTATTATTTAAAAGACCAAAAAACAAAATGCTAGTGAGGTTGCAGAGAAAAAGGAACATCAATACGCTGTTGGTGAGAATATAAATTAGTTCAGCTACTCTGGGCAGCAATTTGGTGATTTCACAAAGAATTTAAAACAGAATTACCATTTGACCCAGCAGTCCCATTACTGGGTATATATCCAAAGGAATAAGGAATATAAATCATTTCACCAAAAAGACACATGCACTTGTATGGTCATCTCAGTGCTATTCACAATAGTAAAGACATGGAATCAACCTAGGTGCCTGTCAATAGTGGACTGGGTAAAGAAAATGTGGTACATATATACCATGGAATACTATGCAGCCATAAAAGAGGAATGAAATCAGATCCTTTGCAGCAATATGGATGTAGCTGGAGGCCATTATCCTCATCAAATTAACATAGTAATAGAAAACCAAATACTGCATGTTCTCATTTATAAATGAGAGCTAAACATTGAGTACACATGGACATAAAGATGAAAACAATAGACACCGCAGACTTTCTAGACTGGGTGGCGGTGGAGGAGGTGGGGGAACCAAGGAGACATGGACTGAAAAACTACCTATTAGGTACAGTGTTCACTATCTGGGTGACAGGATCATCCATATCCCAAATCTCAGCAGCACACAATACACCCATATAGCAAACCTGCACATGTACCTCCTGAATCTAAAATAAAAGTTAAAATTATTTAAAAAAAAAAAAAAAAAAGACTCTGGTATTTGAACATGACATATTATAAAGAAGGCATAGGATAATGTTTCAAGGGGAAGGGATCAAATAGGGAACATGGCTTCCAGTGTGAGTGTACCAAGTGATTCTTTATCCTGAATAAGAAAACCAACAATAGACTGGACACAGTGGCTCACGCTGTAATCCCAGCACTTTGGGAGGCCGAGGCAAGAGGATCACATGAGCTCAGGAGTTCGAGATCAGCCTGGGCAAGATAAAAGACCTCATCTCTACTAAAAATGAAAACAAATTAGCTGGACATGATCATGCATGCCTTGTAGTCTCCGCTACTAAGAAGGCTGAAGTGGGAGGATCACTTGAGCCCACGAGATGGAGGCTGTAGTAAGTTATGATCATGCCATTGTACCTTAGCCTCAGTGACAGAGCAAGAACTTGTATCACTAAAACAAAAAAAGAGGCCAGGTGAAGTAGCTCATGCCTGTAATCCCAGCACTTTGGGAGGCCAAGGTGGGTGGATCACCTGAGGTCAGGAGTTCCAGACCAGCCTGGACAACAAGGTGAAACCCTGTCTCTACTAAAAATACAAAATTAGCCAGGCGTGGTGGTGCATGCATAATCCCAGCTACTCATGAGGTTGAGGCAGGAGAAGCATTTGAATCCCGGAGGCAGAGGTTGCAGTGAGCCAATTTCGTGCCATTGCACTCCAGCCTGGCAAAAAGAGCAAAATTCTGTCAAAAAAAAAGAAAGAAAGGAAGGAAAGAAGAGGGAGGGAGGGGGTAGGGAAGAGGAAGGCAGGGGAGGGGAGGGACAGAAGGAGAAAAGAAGAAATAAGATGGAAAAAGTAAAGTATCGTGAGAGTCATCAGTCAACAACATATTGCTAAGTGTCTCGTTGTCTCATGCATGGAGCACTGTCCTAAGTATTTCTGGGTGGTGCCCAAGATGGGGATAAGGCTTACAGAGAAATTAGACAGATAGCATCTGTGCTTACAAGGACCTGGCAGCCTACATAGGGTGACAAAACATACACACATGAAGGTATAACTGAAGATATAAATTAGTGTGTAAAAAGTGCAACATGAGGACTGAAAACAGAGCAAGAACAGATCACCACATGCTGAAGTGAAGGAAGGTTTGATGAAAGAGGTGACATACCTGCTCTGTCATAAAAGAGAAAGAAGAACCTGCAATAGTATGTCAAGGGAAACACATACACAGAGCTGGAAGTGGAATTTGCCAGGTACAGTGGCCCTCCCTTATCCACGGGGGATAACACTGCTAGTAAATGCCTGAAACAGAAACACAGTACCAACCCCTATGCCATATGCACTACGTTTTTTCCATTTCACGGCTAGATGGCTACCAAATGACTAATGGACAGTGAATGTATATGGTGGCTACACTGGGAAGGGGATAATTCACATCCAGAGCAGGAACGGCACGGGAAGGCGTGAGACTGCATCACATTACTCAGGATGGCACACAATTTAACCCTTACAAATTGTCTATTTCTGCAATTTTCCATTTAATATTTTCAGACCATGGTTGACCGCAGGTACCAGAAATCACCAAAAGCAAAACTGTGCATAAGGGGAAAAGTAGAGAAATCCAGATGAAGCAAGACTTGGTTGGAATCATGGCAGGAAGTGAGTTTGGAAAAGTAGTCTGGGGAAAAGACGGTAGAGAAGTGGAGAGATAAGACTGAGAAGCAAAGAAATTTGAAGGGCATTTCAGAGGGAGAAAAATTAAGAGAAGATAAAAAAAATCAAGGGAAAGGAAAGAAAAATGATGTTACAAAGCATTTATCACTAGTTAAAATTAGATTTTAAATGTCTGTATGTATAAAAAAGAAAGTAAGCCAAACAAGAGTTAACAACCTGAATAAATAAGAAGTCACACTAATCTATACAGTCATCATTAAAATCCCAGTAGAAATACAGAAAAGGCGCTTGTAGACAATTTACAGCAGCCAATAAGTAAATAACTAATAAAACATAACAACAAAAGTTCCAATAAAACAAATAATTCACAAAGAATGAAAGTTAAAGTAACAAATAAAGTATTATTTTTCATGTTAGTTGAAGGAGGTCTTAAAAGCGGGTCAGTATTGTCTGAGGTAAGAAAGATGAGCCATCTGAAATGTTAGAGCTCAAAGCATACAACTTTTCTGGGAAGTGATTTAGCAATGTGCAAAGGAGTCCTTCAAAAGACACAGTAATTCTTATATAGAAACATAACTTGATAAAATAATCAGGTATTCAGAAAAACTATTCACACCCAAAGATCCTCTTTACAGCATTTCTTAACCTAACCCATAAATCACTACCAACGTAATTAGTGAAGAAGAAAACCCACAGGGAAACGGTAAAATGAATTGTGATCCAGTCCTACCAAGAATTGCAATGTAACTATTAAATATCATGTTTATTGTTATAGAGAGAAATGAAGAATCTAAAATGTACCTACAGTGTGATTCCACTTATATAAAAAATACATACAGACATAAGCATATAGAAACACATTCTAAAAGCAAATACACTCAAATTACCTCTAGATTATATGATTGCAGGTTATTTTTATTTTTGTCTGGAGGTCTTTCGGTATTTTCCAAATTTTCTATACTAAGTATGACTTACTATATCGTTAAAATTATACTTGGATATTGAAAATGAAATAACTATTTTAATTGCAAACACTGTTTGGAGATAACTGTGCAGGGAAAGCGAAAATATCTGTACTCAGCTGCTTAGCAAGAGTCCTAATTCCCCAGATAAGAGCACATTTCCCCTCTAGATCCTGTGACAATGTATGACAGTAAAGATGATGTACAGGATTTTTCCCTCCACATTTTATCGTCCGCAAAAAATTACTTCTGGAAGTTCTTTCATCATTGTTTCCTCAGTAGGAAGGTATATTTATAAGAAGTAAATTTCAACCCTATTTTGGGTCTTGATTTTTCCAAAAGGCCTACACTTCACAGAAAATACAACTCCACCCTCCTCTCTCCTTGTCAGTCTCCATTTCTGTATGTCTTTCTCTGCCTTGATCTGTGTGTGTGTTTCTCTGTTTCCATGCGTGTCTGTCTCTCTCCTAATGTACAGGCTTTTCCTAAAGATTGCTCTCAGATCAGAATGGTAGTGTTTTCTTTGACTTCTTCTGTACTTTATGTAATGTTCAGAATAGCACCCTCTGTTCAAAACAAAAGTTTCAAAAGACAATTCGATTTCATTGTATATTTAGGATATTTACAAGCACCACAGGAAATGACTGCATATGTGATAACACACAAAAAAAGGCTAAACCGGTATGTCAGAAGTCCACATGATACTCATTTCAGATGACATGTGAGGAACTGCTTTCTCAGAGCAAATATTCAGTCCATGCTGGGACTGGGGCAGGAAGTAAAAGCTGGCAACAGCCCATCACTGCAAAGAGGGAAAAAAACGTGGTGGTAACTCCAAATCAAAGAGAGAAGCTTGACATTTTTCTATTACCAAACCAGGCAATTAAAACTTTAAATGTGAAATCTGAAGCACTGTAAATTTCCTAATATGGTAGAAGTGCTGAGTTTCCCAAATGATGTTTTCTCATCTTTCAACATATCAAAGAGCATGCCAAAACCCCGAAGAAACATTTCCATTTTGAAAACAAAAATAAACCACACACATCCACATTCTATTAATAGTGTTGTCTTGCCTTAGAGACCCTGTGTCCTTAGTCAAAAACCCCACTGTAGTTTATGTACATTTTAACATTAATGAAAACTCCTGTCCAAAGTAAACTGGACATGTGTAGGTGAATTAGGTGGGACTGGGGCAAAAGTAATCAAATCCCTTTTTTATTTTCCTTACTGGAGACCAAATGTTATGTTCTTCATCATCACAGCTAAGGACTTTGTAAATATGTTCTACCTCTTTAGCAGCATTTCTTAAGAGAGGAAAGTTGGCATAAGATACGCAGGTTCAAGCCAACTCCACACATTTAGAGGGATTGCAGGATAGAGGGACATGGGCTTACAACTGGAAATCCCAGCAGAAATTGCCAGATGAAGCAAAGCACACGTCAAAGATCTCCAAATCCAGACTCTATACTCTTGATCCTGCCACCAAGAAAAAGAAAAAAGCTGCCCCATGGCATTTTATGTCTAAAGACAGGGAAAAGCCATTTAATATCATGACCTCTTCCTCCATTCAAATGCCCATGAGCTGCTACCAATGTGCTCAGCAGAGAGTCAGTTGCTTGGGTGAGTACAATAGGAAGTACATGACATTGAGGCTGCTCACTGGATGCTTCTATTTTTGAGGGAAGAATAGAACCAACACATCAAATAACTATAAGAAAGAACAAAAGATCATTTATTCCAGCCCAAAAGATTGACCATGCAACTAAAATGGTTCGTTCAACCCCAAAGTGGTTTGGGGGAAAGAAGCTATTATCACCTGCCTGCACGGAAGATGTTAAACGTTTAAGCTCTGAGTCCTGGTCCTACAACGTCTCTACAAGAGCAAGGAATAGGGAAAACTGGACTGATACAGCAACCACCCCTGATCAGGTAAGGTGGGAGGAATGGAGAGAACTGACTCAAGGTACCACCTCAAATGTAGCTAGGAAGAAAAGAAAATATGGTGCTACAGTAAGGTAAAAAGATCGTATCTCTCTCTATTTCTATTTTTTGAGACAGTTTCTCCCTCTGTCACCCCAGGCTAGAGTGCAGTGGCACAATCACAGCTCACTGCAAGCTCCATCTCCCAGCCTCAAGCCATCCTCCCACCTCAGCCTCCCAAGTTGCTGGAACTACAGGTGCGCACCACTATGCCTGGATAATGTTTGTACTTTTTGTAGAGACGAGGTTTTGCCATGTTCCCCAGGCAAAAAATCATCCCTTTTAAGCCAACAGCCCCAGACTCAAATCCTGCCCCAGCTACTTGATAGCTGAACCGGGCAAGCGGATTAACTTCTGTTTTCCATTCCTTTCATGTAACACTTATTTATCACTGCATGCCAGGCACTCTTCTAATTACTTTACAATTTAATCTCAACAACAAACAATTGAGGTTAGTTCTGATACTATCCCCACTTTACAAATGGGGAAACTGAGGCACCAGGTAGTGCTATACCTCGAAAGTGGCCAAGTTATCATTTGAATCCTGGCAAATGATTTTTCCAGGATTGATTTTGGCGGTCTGGCTCCAAAATCCCATCTCTGAAGCCGTACATTGCCATATTTATAAAAGACTTACTTTTCCATGAAATGTATGTACAGTCCCCAGCACAGTGCCTGACATTTCGCAGAAGCTGAATAATTTATCTCCCTTCTCTCACTTCTCCCTATTCTCTCTCCCCACACTGTGGGAGGCTGGAGGCAAGATTCTGCACACACAGAAAGGCAACTATGCCAATCCACAAAGGCTCAGGGGCTCTAGGGCAAGCTAGAAAACAACCCTCTGTCTTAATCTCCTGAGGCCGGGAACAAGAGCTCTAACTCAAACAGAGATGTCCGGCATTTCCAGACAGACTGCTTCTATTTATTACAATCTGCATTCAAGGCACAAGGGCTGCACCCTTAGGGAAACTGAAAGGTTTGTGATTTTTGCACTAGCAGCTGAATACATATGTCTAACACAAACACAACACCCCCCCACACCCACGTCTAAAACTTACATTTTTCCTACCAGAGGGAAAAATGATCTACTTTCCAGAACCTTCCATTTCCTAGAAGTTGGCAAAGTTTCTGTATCAGGCTGCAGCTTTCTTTAGGATACCCTGGATATTTCTGGGGAGCTAAAGGACAGAGTCTCTTTTGAAAATTATTAAGAACAAATTAGGCCCAGTGGCCCAGGGGGACCTGTGTTGTAACACATGAGAAAATTTTGGTTTCCAGCTCTTTGGCAGTATTTTCATAAAACTGATGACAATGAAAGGACAGAGACTATTTTTGTACATTGATATTATTCTAAAATATCACGGAGAAAGGTGTGAATGTTATCAGTTAAATGATTTATTTAGTTGGGCAAATAGTGGCTACACAAAATAGAGGATTTATATCACTGGATTTTTCTAAGTGCGCAATGAGGACATGTTGCTAATTATAAGAAGTTCACACATGCTACCACATAAGAATGCTTTCTACACACTCCCTTCCTCCTTAATTAATAAAAAGACCTATTTTATGCTACGGGAACATAAGAAAATTATTATGAGACAAAAATATCACTATACTCAAGCATTGAAACTATCACTATCACACTGACCCTGAGAATTTGCTAACGTAGTTTAAAAGTAATTAAGAAGGAAAGCTAGCCTTCTACATTTTCAGTCTCGGTCACCGTGGCTACTGGGTTCATTGATGCCTGCCAAATCTTGCAAAACTACAGTCCTCTTATCCATGTGGTTTTTAAAACTATAAGCTTCTATTGTGAATAAGCTTGATTTTCTGCTTTAGAAATCCATCAACTGCCAGTCTGTTCTCACGGCATATTGCTAAGAGAGACTCCACAAAGAGCCCAGGTGCACACACCATGAATCAAGTTCTTCATACATTTTAATTACAGTTTATCACAAGTGGGAGAGGTAAGTGAAGAAGGCTTCTTCATAAAATGTTCATTAGAAATGGCAATTTTCCATAGGGGAAACAAAGATGGCATCCTTCAACTTGTTAATCCGAAAAAGTCCCCAGATGTGAATTGTGCCTCTGTAAAATCGTATGCAAACCACATTTAGGCCTGTGGTTCAGCCCAAAACTTTTGAAGAGGGGAGTAAGGGACAAGGAAGGAAACGGAGTTAACAGTGAAAGAGGAAGATGAAGTTTCCCAGACTTTGTGGACATGTACAAAACAGCTCTTTCTACTTACTATTTAAGCTATTACCTCCTTGCAGGGGGGAGGTTTCTTATCTCCCCAGCCATTTCAAAAGCCTTGGGAGCGAGCAAGCCAGTAAGGGAGTTTTTCTGTGTGTGTCTGTGAGTCAGCAGAAGCCGGAAGCCTTACAAAACGACTTCAAACAACAAGCTGGAGAGCAGGACAATAGCTTCCACCTCCAGACAGTGAGAAATTGCATTATCCTGAGGGATCACGGCCACCCATGCTCAATGGAGATAAGTAAGAACATTCTCTGCTCTGGCCAATAGGAGATCTGCCGCTACAGCTGCTCACAGAAGCTCTGGGTGGCCTCCATTCCAGCGGCTCCAAAAGGTTTCAAGACACAAAAACACTGCTGCCGGGTGGTGCTCCCAAGTGCAGGGGGTGGAGGGGAGAGCCTGACGAAGACGAGGGTGGCAAGCTGCATCCCCCCAACCAGGTGCTCCAAATCCCCTCTCCCAGCTTAGGGAAATCACAGAGAGGTCTCCAGGCGGATTCCAGGCAGGCGGCCTGTGCAGAGCCTGTGCCTCACCACCACCCACAGCAATGAATGGAAACTGCCCCAGAGACTCCAGAAAGTGGGGAGAAATTCCCTGCGAGGCAGTTCAGTGCTCTAAGAGCAATAGTGTAATTAATGGCACTTAGTGAAAGAGCAGGGCATTCCAAATTCAGCCACAAGGAAGAAGAAGCCTTACCACACGCCCTACACAGCAGACACAAAGCCCCTTGTCGTGTTCCCTTTAAAGACTCAGGCAAATCTGATCAGGAACTGACATGTACAGTACAGTTTTAAATTTACAAAAAGGTATTAACCGTCCTCTGAGAGAAGAAAAAAATCTTCACATTTGAGGGAAAGTATGTGAAAGTTACAGTATGAGCTCACTTTGAGGACACCATAATTTGCATATAGGAATTACCTCAGTAAAAACATTTATTTCACTTATTAATAGTATCTGATATCCAGTTTTATAGTATTTCTTAGGTTTCCCATTGTCATAGGTTATATATATATACATACATATATATATATATATTTTTTTTTTTAAATTTATTTTGAGACATGGTCTTGCTCTGTTGCCCAGGCTGGAGTGCAGTGGTGAGATCACAGCTCACTGCAGCCTCCAACTCCTAGGCTTAAACAATCCTCCCACATCAGCCTCCCAAGTAGCTGAGACCACAGGCATGTGGCACCACATCCTGCTAAATTTTTTTATTTTTTTGTAGAGGCAGAGTCTCACTATACTGCCCATGTTGGTTATATTTTTAAATGTTTCTATGCATACAACTAATATCTACAGAGTATGTTCGATTGACAAGAAAAAAAAAAAAACTAGTTGGAAAGTATCAGATATGCTGCTAATACAGAAATATCATATTTGCATATAGTCCCCAGACCAAGTAACCCCCTCTGCAGAACCTAATGTTGTATATAAACTTTTTAAAGAAAGAGTATATATTTTATTTTCTTTATTTACATATATACATACACACAAAAAGACAGACACACTTATGAGTGTGTGCGAGTGAGTGTGACATGCAAGAAGGGATTCTAGAAGGATGCAGAAGATGGGAAAGGTAGTACTAAAACTGGAGCACTGCTACCACTTGAATGCTGACAATAACATTTCACGCAAAACCAAAATGGACGGAGGTTTTAAAAATTAAAATTAACTTGTCTGGCAACTAGTGCATTGAAATGGAGGTTGAAAGACTGGGGGAGACATTTTCTACTCAGCCCTTGATTTGCTGTGGGGCCTACATCAAGTTGTGCTATGCCTCTGTTATAACATCTGCAAAATGGAGATAACACTTCCTGCTACCTACCTCAGAGAGCTGTTAGAAGATTAGATACCAGAAAAGAAAATCCTCAAAGCCCTTTGAGTTTCTCATAAATATAAGACATGCAATGTAATAAAACACCCGTACTCTCTACAAAAGCCCTGAGAGACTCATGGCTATAGAAATAGGAAACAGACGCCAGCTGTACAGCATGGATGCATTCACAATCAGGGAGACTGGCTGCAGATTCCAGTGACAAGGCAGGGAAAATAACTTTGACATTCCATCTACTCAGACAAGACACGCAGGAAAAGGGAGGAAAATAGTATTGTTTCAGTAGAGCACCAGTAAGCGAAAAGAAGCAATCCTCACAGATAACATTCCTAATTCTTGCTTAAAAGTCTGCATCCATAAGAAGACAATCAAGTGATAACATTACACTGGTAGCCTTTAAGGTTTAGAAAAATCTCACATTAAAGTAAATTGGGCCAAGTAGAGTGGCTCATGCCTGTAATCCCAGCACTTTGGGAAACTGAGGTGGCAGGATCACTTGAGCCCAGTTTGAGACCAGCCTGGGCAACACAAGGAGACCCCTGTCTCTACAAACAATAAGAATTTTAAAAATTAGCCAAGCATGGTGGCACACACATGTGGTGCCAGCTACTCGGGAGGCTGAGGTGGGAGGACTGCTTGAGTCCAGGAGGTCAAGTCTGCAGTGAGCTGTGATCAAGACACTGCACTCCAGCCTGGATGACAGAGCAAACCTCCGTCTCAAAAATAAAATAAAATAAAAAAGTAAATTGGCTCTCTAGAGGGGTAAGGGTAATAACCCCCAGAGTGAACAAAATGTAAAGAAGAGAATGCATAAATTACAGTATTTTTAATTAATTTGTACTGAAAACAAAAGCCATGCTTGACTGTACATAGCCACCTAAGGAAAATCATTACTCTTGGGTCCATAAGGAAATCAGGAGAAAAATTATTAAATGTTCATCTATTCTAAGATATTCTGAATTATGAAAAGTTTAAAATTCAAATCAATTAATTAAACACATATTATTATATCAAGGGTGTATTGTGAGTTACACATCAGGTTAAAATTAAAAAGATGAATAATATCCTTTTCCTGGTTCTCATGAACCTCAAAGTCTAGCAAGGAGAGACAGAGACAAAATAAAGTATAACACAACGTGGGAAGCGTTTGAGTAAAGTATAAACAGAGTGCTAAGGAAGAACAGAGAGAAGATGTAACTGATTCTGTATGGAAAAAAGGAGGGAGAGGCGCTTAGGAAAGTCTCAGAGAATTTGACACTTAAACAAGACTTTGCAAAATGTACATTATTTCACCCATTACAGAGCAAGGGGAAGGGGCATTTTAGATAAATAAATGGCAGCCCACATCTCAAGGCATGTCTAGGTATGTCCGAGTTAAGTGTCACACAATGCAGATAGCCTGGAAGGGCCTGGATTGCAAGGTCTTTGTGAGGAAGGGAGCATCACAGGATGAGATTTTTGAAAAGAGACTTGGTATTTTCTACAACTCAATAAAAGAGAAGGAGGCAAGTGTACAGGAAGCGAAGCAGCAGGAGCGGGAGGTAGCCCTGGCCCCTGGGCCTGAGACAGACCTTGGGGAAACTGACAGCATGCTAAGGCCAGTTCTGTAGGTAGAAGTGAGGAAGATAAAGAGGCAGAGAAGCGGGAAGGCGTGGTGCACCGAACCATGACTCAGAAATGGCCAAGAGTGGGACTTCCAGGAGAAGTAGCAGGCCCAACCTAGGTGGACAGTGTAGTACGTGGAATAACGGCCACCAATATATCAGGTCCTAACCTCTGGGACCTGTAAATGTTACCTTCTATGCAAAGACTTTACAGATGTGATGAAGTTGAAGATCTTGAGATGGGGGGATTATTTTGAATTATCTAGTTGGGCCTTAAACATCATTACATGTATGCTTCTAAGAAGGAGGCAGAGGCAGATTTGACTACGGATGGAAGACAGGAAGGCAATGTGGCCATGGAGGGGGCAGATATTGGAGTGATGCAGCCACAAGCCAAGGGATGTCAGCATCCGAACTGCTGGAGGCCAGGAGTTTGAGGCAGCAGTGAGCTATGATTGTACCACTGTGCTCCAGGCTGTGCAACAGAGCAAGACCCCATCTTAAAAAAAAAAAAAAGAAGAAGAAGAAGTTTCCAGAAGCTGGAAGAGATAAGGAACAGAGTCTGCCCCAGAGCCTCTGGCAGGAGCTCAGCCCTGTCAAAACCTAAATGTCTGTTGTTTTAAGGCACCAAGTTTGTGGTAATTTGCTACAGCAGGCAGAGGAATTTAATACACACAGTGAACAAAGAGTCACCCCCAGCTGTTCTTGGGTGCCACCATCACCAGTCTTGATAAGAATCATTCAGGCTGGGGGCAGTGACTCACGCCTATAATCCCAGCACTTTGGAAGGCCAAGGTGGGAGGATAGCTTGAGGCCAGGAGTTTGAGACCACCCTGGGCAACAAAGCGAGACCTCATCTCAACAAAAAATAAAAATTAGCCAGGTATGGTGGTGCACGCCTATAGTCCCAGCTACTTAGGAGGCTGAGGTAGGAGGACTGCTGGAGGCCAGGAGTTCGAGGCAGCAGTGAGCTATGATTGTACCACTGTGCTCCAGGCTGTGCAACAGAGCAAGACCCCATCTTAAAAAAAAAAAAAAGAAGAAGAAGAAGAAGAATTCAGATGAAAGGCACTCCAACTGTCAAGAAGAAATTGAAGTCTAAGCTGCCACCTTAGAGGAAGACAAGATTATTAACCTGAGTAACTAGTCAAAATTTAGGAACGGAAACCCAGGTATAATCCTAGACTAGGTTAATACAAGGTGGCTGGAAGAACTATAAATAGAAGCCACCAAATGACGACATGTCGGGGAAGGAAAGTGGGTCTGAATAGTAGTGGGAACAACAAGAGAGACACAGCAACCCAGAGGTCATTACTGGGCCACCAAATTTCTGGTAGGATAGTCATTTTCATTTTAAGTGCCCATTGGATAGGGGAAGAGATGAGGGGAGAATGGAAAACGTTTACCTGTACCCTGCCTCAATCAGCACTGATTCAGGAACTGGACCAGAACTAGACCACCAAATCAAAGACATCATGGAATACAGGTGTGGGAAGACTATGGTAAAGAGATAGATGGGGCATGAAATGCTGAAAATCTTGAAATATGCTTTTCAGTCAATAACAAAAATAACATAAGGAGATCTACTTGAGAAGGGTGGGAGCAGTAGGGACTGTCCATGGTAGACTAGATAGCCCAGTAAGAAGGTGACTGAACCAGCCAGGGCTGGAGATGATCAGGGCCAGATAGGAGAATGGGGAAATGGGGGTGAATTAGAGAAATATTTGGAAGGTATGGCAAACTGCTTGAATAGGGAATGAGTGATTGGGGAGCAGGGGACAGCAGGGAAATGAGAACAACGATCTTTGAAGCACAAAACTCAAAGGAAAAAGTGTTAAAACAGGCAGAATGAGTTTGTCTCTGGCTCTATTGAGTTCATGTGTGGGTGGGTCATGCCAGGAGTGACAGGTAGAGAGCACTGGGATCTGAAACCAGAAGAAGGTCGTAAATGTTTGAATGTTTGAAAAAGTTATCTGTACTGTACTCTTTCATCTTTTTTCTGATTCATCACTATGAAAGGACCCAACGAAAATTCCTAAAATTTTGATTTCCTAAAACAAAATGTTTGAACTACACTCATATTACCTACTTACAAGAAAAACCTCACATCTCCAACACTTTAAAGTAAATGCATTAAAAATTTTCTAGAGGGAGAAAAAATTCTTACCATTAGCCACTTCCTTCTTCTGTCTGTTTGTTTTGAGGACATCTGGTGAAAGAGACAATGGAGAACAGCCATCCATGGGTCGCGGGGAGGTGAGAAAGATGTTCAGTAGTAACCCAGGGATGACTTGGTGATGGAAAAGAAGGCATACATTTTAAATCTGCAGAGGGCATCAAATTAGATGTGGTTGAGCAGTAAATGCAGTTCCTATAAAGAGGAAAAAAAGACCAATATGTTCACTGATATCAACTACCTGGGTAAAGAGGATCAGGAAAAAAAAATTAATGAAGATATAGGTTTTTCTGGGGAAGAAAAGGTGTGTTAATCAGATGTGAAAATGACTTGTTTTCGCTTACGGCTACAGATTCTATATCTCCCTTCACCAAAGAGTTCAGGTGTAGAGTGCTAACTTATTGAAGAATGCAGGCAGCTCCTCGCTCTCGCCTGTGATTTTTCAATGCCGGTACTAGCTGAGACACGGAAATGGCTTAGAGGGAGCAACATGTGACATTCTGGATTAGGTAGTTGGTAGGCATGACAATGTGTGAAGGCAGCACAGTGTAATTCAAAGATGCAAAGGATGATGATATAATCCCTGTCCTCAAGCAATTGTGTGTGTTAAGATAAATAAGGTTCTTGGCCCAATAACAAAGACCATGGCAATGCAGAGGTAACCAAACAACACCTCTATCTTAGTCAGCTGTTACATTAAAAAAAAAAAAAAAAAAAATTCACAGTGAGGAAATAAAAGACCTAGGAAAATATGTCAATAAACAAGTAAACATATGCGCAAATAGAAGTCTTATTTTTTATGACCTATTATTGGAAACACATTTTGGTTGTCTCCAATTAAACTTTGAAGCTCAGGGAAAGTCCTGACCACATACTGCTATTCCGGAATAGAGAACAGCATCATCAAAAACCCCAAATGTGCCCAACAATTAATGACACTGCCTTACATTTGCACAGTCCTTCGATGAATGCTGCCTCATATACCATCTCCCTGGATCCCAAGGAGGGCAGTGTATGTGTTGACCTCCCCAAGTTTTGGGAGAGGATTACTCCACATTCTCTTATTTAGTACCTACTATGGTATATAAATCATGCCGAGTGACACAGAAACTTAAGTAATATTAATAATACCTGCCCTTAGGGAGTTATCAAAATGGACAGGTAACAGGTGTTTGCACAAGGCAAGAAATGAGAGATAAAGAAAGTGCAGGTTCTGAGTCTCTTAGTGAAGAGGCATAGATGAAGGAGGACAGGAAGGCTTGAACTGAAGCTTGAAGGATGGCAGAGAGATACCTGAGTGGAAATTGAGTGAAGGAGATTCTAAAGCATTCAAATAAAGAATGGGCCTGGTGTAATGGTGGCTATGACACTAAACACAAAAAGGAAATTCCTGCTGCAGAGTAGAAGATGCTGAGAACAAATTAGGAGCAGGGTCAAATGAAGACACGCTAATGGAGGAATCTGGGCTTTACTCAGAACCACTGTAAGTTTTGAATCAGGAGTGAAAAATAAAGTATGGGCTTTAGAAGCTTAGTCAGAAAGTTACCAAGGAAAGATGGGACGAAATAACCACATCATAGAGACTGGTTAGAAGGCTGTTATGCTAACACAGGCATGAAGCCATGAGTTCTTGACCAGGGAGATGGTTGGGAGAAAGAATACTAATGAAGAATTTAAAGGGTTTCAATGACTGTGGGGATAAGAAGGATAAAGGAGAGGAAAAAGTGAAGAAAAGCTAGGGATTACACCTCAGTAAGCAGAAGAACAAGAACATCACCAATGAGCCATTGGGAAGGAAGGAGGAAGAACCAGTTTAGGAATTCTCTTTTGAAGACACCTCAATTTGAGGTGAGGATGGTATTATAACCCAGGCGAGATATCTTCTGGAGGGGTCAGAGCAAATGGGAGCAGTCTAGACTGAAGATGGATTAGAAGTCATTATGAATGGGAGTTGAAGTCATATAGGTTTAGAGAAACTATTTAGAGAAAGAATTCAGGGGTTAAGGGCTGAGAAGATTGTGGAATTTCTCAAACACACATCACAGCTTTTGATTTTAGTGGCAAACCATCAGGAAAAATTCTAAACCGAAGAACTTGGAAATACTTCAGAGACGAGATCGGACTTATACAGGGGCCACAGTTCTTAAAACGTCCCAAAGACAAACATCTAACAAGCAAAAGTCATCCTAAAATATCAAACTGCCAATTTCATGGTCAGTAATGACATTAAATAGAATTCTGTGGAATTTGATGCTATAAATAAAGTATGGTTCACTAATAACCTGATTTTAATCACTTAACACCATGACAAAAAAAAAAAAATCCAATGTCACCAACATGTATGTAGGGTCTGATATTTTTAGCCCTCCGCTGACAACCGTAAAAACAAACACTGGCATACATGTGTATGGTTTCCTAGAACCCTATATGCTATAAGCTTCTGTGTCAAAGAGCCACTGAAGGTTTTGAGTAAACCAGATATTCTCTTTGGTTGTTTTCAAGCTTCTGGTAGAGAACATGAAGCTAGAAGGTTTTTCCAAGGCTGCATAAACAGACAGAGTGTTCAGGAGCTTGGCACTGACTGGGCAGGGGAGGAATAACAAGGCTTCTGCATACATATGAAAACACATAACAGTCAAATCCTATCGTCCAGTTACAGATGACCCAGTGAACATATTAGAAACAAAGATTTACGGCTCCCTTCTGCCTCACTTTCTCTCCCTCCTCCAAAAACCCGCCAAAAGTGAGAAGCCACTTTTTCAAACAATACAATCTAAAAACAATAGCTAACATTTATTTGTTACTAATTTATTTAGCAACGATGGTTAACACTTATTTAATACTTATTATGTAGCTGGTACTGTTCTAACCTCTTCACAAAGAACTTATGCAGCAGGTACTATTATTATCATTCACTCCATTTTACTTAAGGAGAAACCAAGGCACAGAGAGACAAAAGTTGCAGCCTTAGTGTACAGTGGAGCCAGGACCAGAATCCAAGCAGCCTGATTCCATTGTCTCACACTCAATTCCCCTTCTAGCTATACTGTTTCTCAGGCCCATGCTCCAACATGTCACCTGTTAAAAAAAAAAAAAAAAAAAAAGTAAACTATTGTTTAAAGATAGTAAACACTGTCAATGACATAAGCGTTTTGATTATTTCAAAATCTCCAAGAGGACCAGACACAAACAAGTCCAAAGAGAGTACAACATGCATATACACAGAAAACTTTCTGAGGATAGTTTAAATAAAAAAGATTCCACTTGGCTATGAGGAAACCTTTCACCATTTTAGGGTGACCAAAAGAAAATGAAATTAGCCTGTTTTAATATTAAAAGAAAGGCCTTGGAGCCATTCCGGGCTCCTGCAGACACTTTTCTTTTTTAACGCAATTTCTCCTGAAAGACTCCATTGTTTATCTATTCTTTAGAATTTGAACCAAATAGTAGGATTTGCATTTGCTTAGGATCACTTCAGGATGTTTGTACTTACTCTCCTAATTTTCTCTCATTTTCTGTAATTTTAGTCTAAATCTGGGTTAAAAATAATTACACAGGGATTTGGCACTTAATCCTTGGTAAGCATCACAGCTTTCATTAAAAACTTAACGTTTCAGGCCAGGCGCAGTGGCTCACGCCTGTAATCCCAGCACTTTGGGAGGCCGAGGCGGGCGGATCACGAGATCAGGAGATCGAGACCATCCTGGCTAACACGGTGAAACCCCGTCTCTACTAAAAATGCAAAAAAAATTAGCCGGGTGTCGCGGCGGACACCCCAGCTACTTGGGAGGTTGAGGCAGGAGAATGGCGAGAACCCGGGAGGCGGAGCTTGCAGTGAGCCAAGATCGCGCCACTGCCCTCCAGCCTGGGCGACTGCGCGAGACTCCGTCTCAAAAAAAAAAAAAAAAAACCTTACGATTCAGCTGGGTGCGGTGGCTCACACCTGTAATCCGAGAACTTTGGGAGGCCAAGGCAGAAGGATAGCTTAAGCCCAGGAGTTTGAGACCAGGCTGGGTAGCAAGGGGAGACCCCATCTCCACAATAAATAAACCAGGCATGGTGGTACAGGCCTGTAGCTCCAGCTACTCAAGAGGCTGAGGTACGAGGATTGCTTGAGCCCAAGAGGCCAAGGCTACAGTGAGCCAGGATTGCACCAATGAACTCCAGGCTGAGTGAGAACCACAGCCTGTCTCTCTCTCGATCTCTCTCTCTTGCTCTCGCTCTCACTCTCTCTCTCAAACACACACACACACACACACACACACACACACAACCCTGATGTTCAACCTATCTTTGCGAAGAACAGATTTTAATTGAAGACCTTCACAACTAAGAATCCAGTTAATTGTATTATTGATTCTCCTAACATTTCTCTAGATCCAGTGTTGTTGTCTAATTTTATCTATAAGGCGGCATATTTATTTGTCATCTTATTTCAAAACGTAGAGTTAAAGAAAATGCTCCTAAACATAGCTATTGAAAGGCAGAGAAAGGCCGGGCGCGGTGGCTCAAGCCTGTAATCCCAGCACTTTGGGAGGCCGAGACGGGTGGATCACGAGGTCAGGAGATCGAGACCATCCTGGCTAACACGGTGAAACCCCGTCTCTACTAAAAAAATACAAAAAATTAGCCGGGCGAGATGGCGGGCGCCTGTAGTCCCAGCTACTAGGGAGGCTGAGGCGAGAGAATGGCGTAAACCCAGGAGGCGGAGCTTGCAGTGAGCTGAGATCCGGCCACTGCACTCCAGCCTGGGCGACAGAGCGAGACTCCGTCTCAAAAAAAAAAAAAAGAAAGGCAGAGAAAAAAGCAACCAAGAATTTTTTGAAGAAATGGTATTTTCCACGTGATTCTCATTCAAATATGGGCAGAGGAAGATACAATTTTTGGAGTCAATCTCCCGTGATCCTGTGATGATCCAGAGGCTGACAACACAGAACACAGATACCAGGTCCATCCACAGGGTTCTACCAGGCCAAATTGTCAGAGAAGGGTTTTAGGAGTAGGGTGCTAGAAACAGCAATAAAACCTTTATCAACAGCTGCCAGAGGGGCTGAACCTTACCTCACCCCAACCACGTGTGTATTGTTACACAGGGTCCTAGTGAATCCTTCCTTCAGTGCCATGATGGTGTGGAGAGCGTTGCATGAAATGGGTGGCCACACTGCTCTCTCCCCAGCCACACACCTCTAACAGTGCTAATGCCCAAAAGCAATTACCATCCAGGTGGGCAGCATCCTGATATAGTCAGATACCTAAGATGAACAAGCAAAAATACTTTTTTTTTTTTTTTTATTAAAGACAGAGTCTTGCTCTATTGCCAGGCTGGAGTGCAATGGTGCAATCTCGGCTCACTGCAACCTCCCACTTCTGGGTTCAAGCAATTCTACTGCCTCAGCTTTGCGAATAGCTGGGATTATAGGCATGCACCACCATGCCCAGCTAATTTTTTGTATTTTTAGTAGAGACAGGGTTTCACCATGTTGGCCAGGATGGTCTCCATCTCCTGACCTCATGATCCAGCCGCCTCAGCCTCCCGAAGTGCTGGGATTATAGGCGTGAGCCACCACGCCTGGCCACTGCAAAAAGATTTTCAAACTCAGCGTCAATGAGAACAACAGGAGCCAGAAGCTCAGCATTCAAAACAACAACAAAACAAACGTGGAAAGTAGTTCCATCAGTAGCTTTAGGAAGGCATGAAATTTCAGGACTTCTCTCTACTTTTAAAATCTTAGCTACTTAGATCAGCAGACCCAAAATTTTTGGCACCAGGGACCAGTTTCATGAAAGACAATTTTTCCACGGATGGCAGTGGGGGCCAGGGGATGGTTTTGGAATGAAACTATTCCATCTCACATCATCAGGCATTAGTTATATTATCATAAGGAGCACGCAACCTAGATCCCTGGCATGCGCAGTTCACAATAGAGTTAATGCTGCTATGAGAATCTAATGCCGCCTTTGATCCGACAGGAGGCGGAGCTCAGGCAGTAATGCTCGCCCACCCCTCATCTCCTGCTGTGCGGCTTGGTTCCTAACAGGCCACAAACTGGTACTGGTCCACGGCCCAGGGGTTGGGGACCCCTGGCCTAGATCTATGCCTGCAGGAATAAAAAAAAAAAATGCTGCAGGCAGATTTAAGTAACATAAAACTTTCCTTAAATCATACTTTTGGGCAGTGGCTCATGCCTGTAATCCCAGCCCTTTGGGAGGCCGAGATGGGCAGATCATTTGAGGCCAGAAGTTCAAAACCAGCCTGGCCACCATGGTGAGACCCCTGTCTCTACTAAAAATACAAAAATTAGCTGGGTATGATGGTGCGTGCCTGTAATCCTAGCTACTTGGGAGGCTGAGACATGAGAATCGCTTGAGCTCGGGAGGCAGAGGCTGCAGTGAGCTGAGATCATACCACTGCACTCCAGCCTGGGAGACTCCATCTCAAAAAATCATCATCATCATCATCATCATCATCATGATCATCATACTTTTTTCTTATCGTTCTCTTCTTCCAAAATGTTTCTTTACGTTTCATCCTACATGGAGCAATGGAAGCCAGTGCTTTTCAAACAGCATTACACAGAAAACTAGCATGCAGAATAGCTATTCGTGAATATTCTGGGAAGAAGTCTGTGTTCAAAGTGTGAGAGACATGGCATGCTATGATTCTACCTCCTTGGGAGTGCATAGTTATGTATTAGCAAATTCAGGACTGTGTGAAGTCCATGTACACTTTGTGAACTATGATGTTGCCTACACTTACATGATCACAGAATACATTTTCACAAATCACTTTGTGGGATAACTGGGCTGCAGAGAATACAGTGGAGGAAATGTTGCTCTACACCCCAGTGCTTACCATTCAAGACTTAACAATATGACCCCGGCCGGGTGCGTTGGCTCACGCCTGTAATCCCAGCACTTTGGGAGGCCGAGGCGGGTGAATCACAAGGTCAGGAGATCGAGATTATCCTGGCTAACACAATGAAACCCTTTCTCTACTAAAATTACAAAAAATTAGCCAGGCATGGTGGCGGGTGCCTGTAGTCCCAGCTACTCGGGAGGCTGAGGCAGGAGAATGACCTGAACCCAGGAGGCAGAGCTTGCAGTGAGCCAAGATCGTGCCACTGCACTCCAGCCTGGGCGACAAAGTGAGACTCTGTCTCAGAAAAAGACACACACACACACACACACACACACACACAAAACAAAATCTGACCCCAATTATTCTTAACCATATTCAACAACAAACATTCACAATTCTGATGTGTACTGGGGATCTTACATACCAGTTTTCCCTAGAGAAAATCTCTCCTCTGGTCAAGTTCATCTCCTTTCCATGTCCTAAACAGACAGTGGTTCCAATGTTCTGTTCACATACTCCCCGCGCTAGAATTTCTACCTTCAATCATTTTGTTCAATTTACTCCTTCAACACTTGAGATAAAATCCCACCTCGTATGAGACTCTTCCACATAATGCCATCTTTCTTCCCCTGGAATAAGCCACCCCAAACACAATGGTACTTGCTTGGGATTCACCTGTGTCTGTAGTATTTTAAGTCCCTATTTGCCGTACGTATAGTCTGGTCCCCCAGCTACCCATGGACTGGCTGAGAGCAGGCTCTAAGCTCTTAGTTTCTTCCTACAATATTTAATACATGATATTTTCCTCCAACACAGCAGATACTCCATACATAAGTGCTGGTGGATTAGGAAACGCATGGTATTTCACACATCGCTTTCATCATTAAATAACCAATGGACACTAGAATAACTCAAAACACTTAAGAAGTAGGCACTTTTGTTGTTGTTGTTGTTGTTGTTGTTGTTGTTGTTGCTGTTGTTTCGAGACAGTTTCACTCTCGTTGCCCAGGCTGGAGTGCACTGGCGCAATCTCGGCTCACCGCAACCTCCACATCCCAGGTTCAAGTGATGCCCCTGCCTCAGTCTCCCAAGTAGCTGAGATTACAGGTGCCTGCCACCACGCCCAGCTAATAGTTTTGTAATTTTAGGTGAGATGAGGTTTCACCATGTTGGCCAGGCTGGTCTCGAATTCCAGCCTCAGGTGATCTGCCTGCCTCAGCCTCGCAAAGTGCTGGGATTACAGGCATGAGCCACCATACCTGGCCGGAACATTTTTATTTTCTGGAAAATAGTGTGGCCTGGTGTAAAAAGCATCTAAAGAATACAATTAACTTCGATCTCTAAATTGAAATCTCAAAAATCCTGTAAGAATGACTTAATGTGCATAGATACAGTAGGCAACATGCTCAGACCTTTAAAAAAGCATTGGAATTTCCATACCGTCTGCAAGCACAGGGTTCATTCCTTACTGACTACTCTGTATGTCAGATATCACAACTTCAGATATATTTATGTATTAAATATTATACAACAGTTTATACACAGGCTTATTTTATTCCCTCTCCAGGATATCCACATGGTCTCGCTTTTAGGAAGCCTCAGATGACACTTGCCTACAAGATAGCAACTACATGGCATATCCCTCTTTATGGAGGAAATAAGTTCATACCTAGAAGTATCTGATATTAGCAAAATTAAACCAAAAAAGACTATAGATGTCTAAAGATGCAGAGTACTCAACACACAATTCCAGACTTCAAAGTAAGTGGATGATATACCTGGATAGAATACAAAACATATTTGCCAATATGACACATGTAAAACTGTTCAGCTAGGATAGCTAGCACAATAGTCAAGTTTTGGGTTATTCAGATGAAAAGAACAGCCAATATACCATTAATATATAATGGTTGAAATACTATAAAAGTAGAGCATTATGTCCATAATCAGAATGACTGTTCATGGCATAGATTCAGGGGCATTCACACATGTCCTTCTGAAGCAGGAAAGAGGACTGATGAAAAGTCCTGGGGCAAGTTGTCCAGGTTCAAATCCTGGTTCCATTACTTACGAGGCATATGACTCGGGGCAGATTTCTTCTCTGAGCTTCACTCTGTTTCCTCGTCTAACAAATGGGGACAAAGTGATATTGACTCCATTGTGTTGCTGTGAAGTTTCAATGAGATGATGCCCATGAAGCTCTCTGAACATGGCTTAGCACATACAAAGCACTGGATACATGTTAACTTTATTACATTCTTGTGACTTAAGTAAAAGACAGATCCTAACACTGGCTGCAAATAGTAACTAGCATGCAAACCTCCATCAGGCTGTCTAACGTTATTCTGTGCTGTTGTGTGGACTTCTCATTGCGAGAACGGAAAAGGTTGCTGTGGGAGGTCATTACCAACAAATACCAGCAGGCCCTACATCCTGCTTACTTCCTGTAGAGGAGGTAAAATGACAACTCTAGGCAAGGGATCATCGTCTCTGGGAAATCCGGCAGGCAACCTAAATGACAATTCTGCTATCAGCATATCTGTGGAAGTTGTGAGTGGGTGTTACATGGTCATTCGTGGGCATGTATTTACATTTTACCTGCATGTGATTTTAGCACTGTACACAATATGAACAAGTCATTCAGTACAGAATGACTTGTTCATGTTCCTGACTTTGAAAATGAAAAACATCAACCTTTTCCTCTCTTTTCTGGATCAAAGGAAAAAGTCGCACAAGGAAAATCTAGGTTTTAATCATTCATTTCCTTTAACAGGATAATGAATGCTTCGTGTTAAAAGGGGGGAGCATGTATTTCTATCCTATTATAATTAAAAAACTCTTCAAATAACAAGACATTCGGAAGTTCTTTTCATTATCAAATAACTGCAAATTAGTTTATCAAAGTCTTAAAAGGTGTTGCTTAGGGAAAGATCTGAAACTCAAACCTACTTACTAACATTTCTGATTATTATTTGTTCTTTCTTTCCAGTCTCTGTTTCTTAGTCTTTTTCCTATACCTCACATGCACAACTCTTTCTGTTTTTACTTTTGGATCTCATCCTTCTTTCATGTCTTGTAAGATACCTTTTCTTTCTTTCCTTCCTTCCTTTTCTTTCTCTCCTTCCTTCCTTCCTTCCTTCCTTCCTTCCTTCCTTTCTTCTTTCCCTCCCTCCTGCCCGCCCTCCCTCCTTCCTTCCTTCCTTCCTTCCTTCCTTCCTTCCTTCCTTCCTTCCTTCCCTCCCTCCCTCCCTCTCTCTTTCTTTCTTTATTTAATACAGAGTTTCACTCTGTCACCCAGGCTGGAGTGCAGTGGCGTGATCTCCGCTCACTGCAACCTCTGCCTCCTGGGTTCAAGCAATTCTCCTGTCTCAGCCTCCCGAGTAGCTAGGATTACAGGCACATGCCACTGTGCCCAGATAATTTTTGTATTTTTAGTAGAGACAGGGTTTCACCATCTTGGCCAGGTTGATCTCGATCTCCTGACCTCGGGATCCACCCGCCTTGGCCTCCCAAAGTGCTGGGATTACAGGCGTGAGCCACCATGCCTAGCCTGATATCTTTTCTTTTTACCTTTTTATTAGGCTGACTAAATTTTTTAGTGGCTAATTTAGCACATGAATTTTCAGCATCATTACTTACTAAAAGTTAAGTCTCTCCAGCCCGGCCAACGTGGTGAAACCCCATCTCTACTAAAAATACAAAAATTAGTCGGGCATGGTGGTGTGTGCCTGTAATTCCAGCTACTCGGGAGGTTGAGGCAGGGAATCCCTTGAACCCAGAAGGCGGAGGTTGCAGTGAGCTGAGATGGTGCCACTGCACTCCAGCCTGGGTGACAGAGTGAGACTCCGTCTCAAAAAAAAAGTCGAGTCTCATTTTTCCCCTTACTCCCCGCCCCCCACTCTGCTCCTCTTGTCCTTTGAGAAGGATTGGTTTTTGCTGTCTGATAATGATATAAAGTGGAAGTGACAGAGTGTAAACTGCAAACTACATCCAGCTTCAAAGCAGCTTATGGAAGTCAATGCCATCCATGAGAACCTGGTCCCCTCTAAAGATGGAAAGACCAGATTCCCACACATTGTAGTATTCCCCGCCACAGGGTATAGAGACTAAATGGATTAAATGGTAAATACATAAAATGAAAATAGTTTTATATTATAGCATATATTGAAAACTCATGATACACATATAAAATATATATCAAATATTTGTCATCTATGTAAAGATACATGTAATAAAATATTTTTATACACATATATAGAAACAAGTAATTTTACATCTTCTCTGATGAAATCTAGTGATGATTCTATTATTTATTTAAGAAAATGAGATTCTGAGATTTTATTGTGGTCTGATGAACACATTCTCATGATAAAAATGCCTGAATTTTGCAGGATAAACATTTGCCTGGTGGAGCACGTCCTGGAATAACATCATCATGTTCCATATTGTTTTGTTGTAATGATGATAAGAAAAAAAAAAAATCAGTTCCTAGATGGGAGCCACTGTCTGGGTGGAGTCTGCATGTTCTCCTCATGCCTGTGGTAGGTTTTCTCCAAATAGTCAGGCTTCCTCCCACATCCCAGAGATGTGCACCTCAGATGAACTGGCGTATCTGTATTGTTCCTGTGTTGTAGGTGGGTGTGGGTGCGTGTGAGCACACCCTGTGATTGGATGGCGGCCTCTCCAGAGATGGTGCCCACTCTGAGCTGCGTACCGGGTAAGGTTCCCGGTCACCTGTGACCCTGAACTGAATTATCTTGTTTTTATTTTTTTTAATTTTATTTTTATTTTTTTTTTGAGATGGAGTCTCGCTCTGTTGCCCAGGCTGGAGTGCAGTGGCCGGATCTCAGCTCACTGCAAGCTCTGCCTTCCGGGTTTATGCCATTCTCCTGCCTCAGCCTCTCAAGTAGTTGGGACTACAGGCGCCCGCCACCTCGCCCGGCTAGTTTTTTGTATTTTTTAGTAGAGACGGGGTTTCACTGTGTTAGCCAGGATGGTCTCGATCTCCTGACCTCGTGATCCGCTCGTCTCGGCCTCCCAAAGTGCTGGGATTACAGGCTTGAGCCATCGCGCCCAGCCCTTACTTGTTTTTAATAATCTTTAAGTCTATGTATAGCTCACATTTATTTCAAAGTTTAACTTTAGAAGTGTTTTGGGTCTTAGTTTATATGTCTGGTGATGTTTCTGTGACCAAAATATGCCATATCCATTAGCCTATGGTAAACTGGTTTTGTTATATATAGTTTCACTTAAAGTCACAGTTTACAAGCAACTATTACCAATGTTCAGTGAAGACTGACAACTGTCTACTAAAGCGCCCAAGGGCCCAGAAATCATAACATCCCATGCTTTAGTTCATGCTGTCATTATTTCTATGTAGTAATATTTCATTGAGATAATCACCAATATGTTAACTTTCCAACCTATGTTCATTTTCAAAAGATTTTGGCATTTTTATTCAGATTTAGGGAATCTCCATTAAATTAAAATCTCTTAACAACAGATTTTAAGGTCATTTAGCTCAAGTTCCTTTTCTGCTCTGTCAACCGCAGAAGAAATTAGGGGATACAACTCTGTTTCCCTGAATTTCATATAAAACTGGTTCATCTTTGAATCCACCTAAAAGTAGGATTTGTGAATGAAGAACTATAAAGGATATGAAAAATAGTTTTATCTCAGCACCATTTAAGCACATAAACTCAGCATTAGCATGAGGTGCCACCAAACTTATGAGGCAGGAGGGTCGGCTCTCTGACTACCTGCCTGGCACCCCCACCTCCCCGTCTAACTGTTGTTCACTCCATTTCTTTGTTGTGCAAGCGACAGACCCACCAGCGGCTAAATCAAAAGGGTCTGACACCATTTTACTCTGATTTGTAGAGGTCACTGACCCCAATTTTCATAATGAATTGCTTTAAAAATGAATTTTTTAAGTAATCCAGAAAACAGATGTCAGGTTTACCTTCAATTATTTAATAATCGACCAAGATAGCCAGCTACAGGCCAAATTGTGAAGTCAGTTAAATTTTGGGAGGGCTTTCTGAAATCCTTTTCTAGCTCCCCTTTATTCATTCCAGCCACCTATAAAATCACCATCCTTTTATTCTCAAGCATCCATGGCTCTCAGCCTGACCTCCTCCACCTTTCCCATCCCTCCCCAGGATCCCTCCTTGCAGCACTCACGCAGGCCTGGCAGGCTCTGCTACACACCCGACCAACATTTCTTAAACCTAAGTGGTCTATAAAAGTTTACCCATACTCCCACTATTGACTTACATTATTGTATTAGGTTTTCAAAATTTGCACGAATACAACCAGGAGTGACTCCTTAGGCTTGGAACTCCTAGGCAACTACAAAACCAAAATAAATTTATAAGAAAAATTCAAGAAAAGTTATAAAACAAACACAATTTAACAATATTCATGGAATGTGGCAGAAGAGGTTTGGCTACAACTAACTGGTCACTTGCAGTGTGATAATGGCACTGAGACTACGGCAAAGGTTCTTGTGGGCTGGGAGTGTTTTCCTTACTCTAGGCAGAAGGACAGCTCAGTTCTTGTGCCACTCTTTCTATTAGACATAGCAAAAAATGATGTCATCCAGCCTAATCTTGGTGAAAATACATCATTTACGAGTCAGTCGTTAGCCAGACATAAAGATTTAGGGGCAGACCCAAATATAAACACAGGTGCTGAAGTTTCATGGGATGACCTTGTTATGAAATTATCATTCAGATGATTCAGAATGTGTTGATATCAGTTTATTATTGTTATCAAAATAAAAACACAAAGTTAAGATGCTCTAGCAGATAAGTGAAGTCCCTGGGAGTAGACACCCTAGAATGAGGACTACAGAGCCCCAATAATGGATACCTCTCCAAAAACACTCGTTCCTCCTCTACTCAGTCCAAGCCACCATATACCAAAGCAATCGAATGCGTCAACCCTTCACAGGGAGACGCCATGTCTTACCTTCCAAGAATAGTCATCATTTAAAAGGAAATGCTTGGAAAAGGCCACAGTGTCTTTAATCCAAAGAGCAAATATCAAACTGCACAATTCCAGGCACTATGGTGGACTGGAGAGAGAGGGAGGGGGAGAGATAAAGAGGGAGAGTGAGAGCTAATTGGGGAAGGAAGGAGAGGGGAAGCAGAAGCAGAATGAGATTTATTTAGGGACAGAGAATTTTGAGAGAAATTGCTTAATTCTCATTGCTCAATAATAACAGGGTGCTCAGGTACACTTTTCATCCCTCATTCAACAGCAATGTGCTATTAATGACATTCTCGCAGCAAATAATTTATGTATGCCTGATGCTAGTATACCCGTACGTATGTGTACACACACACACACACACAACACAAACATGCACAGCCTGTGTGTCATTTAGGTCTATAAAGTTAGGTCTCCAGAGCCCCAAACCACCAAACCTTCCCTTCTCTTTTCTACCTTCTCCTAGAAAAAGCACAGATATGATCCTAAAAGCAAAAGTAGCTCTGGAGTGACAAATTTGTCTCTCATTATCTATTGCTGCTGCTTGCCCAATCCCAAAAGGCAGAGAACCGTGTTGAAGCTGGAGGCAGAACAGAGATGTGTCTGTCCCTAAGAGGGTGCTCACAATCTCACTCTAAACTGTTTGAAACTCAGGCCAGCGGAAACAGCTATATTCTCTACAAATTTAACTCGCCACCTTTTTCCCAAGGTCTACTAGATGAGATTCATTTTAGAGCCTATACCTCTTAAGAAAACTAAACTGCAATGAAATAAGCATAAGAAACACAGTACTAGTAATAATCACAGCTAACACGTATTATGCCAGGCACACATTATAAGGACTTTACCAAGGTTTTTCTCATTTAACCTCCCAACTAGGAGGTATAAAAGCACTGCAAGTGATAGTGCTGTCACATTTTAAATATTTACACATAGCTACTCCCATAGTTTAAACATTAAAACTGGAGTCCTGAAAATGTCATTAACACGCTCTGACACCGAAGGGCAACTTTCAGGCTCAGTATGACATTATCCATTTATTATTCATTTGCAATGGACTTACAGTGGATACAAAAATGTTTATGACTTGTGTAAAGATAAAGAACTTTTTAAAATATAAATACTGTATTAGTCTGCTAAGGCTGCCATAACAAAAGACCATGGACTGCAGGACTTAAACAGAAATTGTCCCACAGCTCTGGAAGCTGGAAGCCCAAGATCACAGTGCCAGCAGGGTGAGTTTCTCCTGAAGTCTTTCTCCTTGTCCTGTAGATGGCCACCCTCTTACTGCCTCTTCACTTGGTGGTCCTCCTGGGTGCAAGCATCCCTGATGTCTTTGCTTAATCTTGTAAGGGACATCAGGCAGATTAGATGAGGGCTTACCCCAATGGCCTCATTTTAATGTAATCACCTCTTTATAGGCCATATGTCTAATAATAGTCACATTCTGAGATTCTGAGTTGAGACTTCAACATATAAATTATAGAGGGATATAATTCGGCTTGTAATGGACACCAATATAATGCGTCAGCTAAAGAAATGGAACATTTGCAGCCCCTCTGTGGGTATCTCCCAAATCACATCCCTTCCTTCCTCAGGGGCAACCATTCTTCTGATTTTTGTCTGGCATTTCTTGATAGTTTTAATAACTATGTTTGTATACCTTCAAAATCTTACTTTTTAATTTCCTAACAGAACCATTTAAAGCAAATAAAATTCCCTCTAAGCAATGTTTTAGCTGCATCTCTTCCAGATTTTGATATATTTGGGTATATATCATTATCATTGCAAAACCTATTCTAATTGTACTTCTGATTTCTTCTTTGACCTATGAGTTGTTTAGAAGTATGTTGTTTAATTTTCAAAGGTGGGGAATTTTCTTGATGGCTTTGTTATTAACTTCTAATTTAATTTCACTATGGCCAGAGCGAATACTTCGTGTGATCTCAGTCCCTTTTAAATTATAAAAACCTGTTTAACAGCTCAGCATATTATCTTGCATTTGGAATTAAAATAATAAAGTAGTAATAGCCTAATTTAGCATAGGTACATTCACCACTGAGTTACATACCTGCATTCCCAGATACTCAGGAAGCTGAGGCGGAAGGATTGCTTGAGCCCAGGAGCCCAGGAGTTCAAGGCTGTAGTGCACTATGATCACAGCTGTGAATAGGCACTACACTCCAGCCTGTAGAACATAGTGACAATCTGTCTCTTACTTTAAAAAACAAACAAACAAACAAACAAAATCAGGGCTGGGGCAGTGGCTCACGCCTGTAATCCCAACACTTTGGGAGGCCAAGGTGGGCAGACTGCTTAAGCCCAGGAGTTTGAGACCAACCTCAGCAACATGGCAAAACCCCGTCCCTACAAAAATTACAAAAATTAGTCAGGCACAGTGGTGCATGCTTGTGGTCCCAGCTACTTGGCAGGCTGAGGTGAGAGGATTGTTTGAGTCCAGGAGGTCAAGGCTGCAGTGACCTGTGTCATAACCACAACACTGCACTCCAGCCTGGGTGACAGAGTGAGAACCTGTCTCAAAAAGAATAAAAATTAAAATTAAAAAATCAGTCATTTATAGAACTGCTAAAATAATTTATTTGGCCAGGCACAGTGGCTCACGCCTGTAATCCTAGCACTTTGGGAGGCCGAGGCGGGTGAATTACCTGAGGTCAGGAGTTCGAGACCAGCCTGGCCAACGTGGTAAAACCCTGTCTCTACTAAAAACATAAAATTAGCCAGGCCTGGTGGCGCATGGCTGTAATCCCAGCCACTTGGGAGGCTGAGGCAGGAGAATCATTTGAACCCAGGAGGCTCAAGTGATTGGAGGCAGAGGTTGTGGTGAGCCAAGATCGTTCTACTGCACTCGAGCCTGGGCAATAGGGTGAGACTCCATCTCAAAAAAAAAAAAAGAGAGAGAGAATTTATTTAATCAGGTAAAAGTTTGATTTCTATTCATGGGGAAATGGACAAAGTATTTATTTTTAGGAACACAAGTATTGTTCTTTACCCAAAGTGTTGACTCAAAGAGGATGAGAATAGTGTAATCAAATAATTGTACCTTAGAGTGTCACCATTTTTTAAACATCTCATACCATTTCAAAACCAAATAGTAATCACTTGCTCTACCTGTAGGAATTGAGTATTGAGAGATATCAAGAGACCGAGAAAAGAGTTTAAAACTTATAGCAAATTACACTGGAATGGTATTTGATACTTCTTTAAGAAATATTGACCGGGCGTGGTGGCTCACGCCTATAATCCCAGCACTTTGGGAGGCCAAGGCAGGCAAATCACGAGGTCAGGAGATCGAGACCATCCTAGCTAACAGAGTGAAACCCTGTCTCTACTGAAAATACAAAAAAATTAGCCGGGCGTGGTGGCGGGCACCTGTAGTCACAGCTACTCAGGAGGCTGAGGCAGGAGAATGGCGTGAACCCAGGAGGCAGAGCTTGCAGCAAGCTGAGATCGTGCCACTGCACTCCAGCCTGGGCAACAGAGAGAGACTCTGTCTCAAAAAAAAAAAAAAGAAAGAAAGAAAAAAAGAAAAAGAAATATCCAGGGTTGGGGGCGAGGGGAAGAAACTTGGAGGACAGGTCAATAAGTGCAGCAAACCACCATGGCACACATATAAAACAAATCTGCACATTCTGCACATGTGTCCCAGAACTTAAAGTAAAATTTAAAAAAAAAAGAAACATCCAGAAAGATTGTCCAGCCTCAAGGTTTATATTATAATGGCTATAAACAACAAAAACACAAACCTATTTTCCAAAGGTTTCCTAATGTACTACAGAAGAAACAAACATACAGAGCGACTTTGATATTTTATTTTAAACAATGATAACCTTCACGTTTTTTTTTTTTTTTTTTTTGAGGAAGGAGTCTCATTCGTGTCGCCAGGCTGCGAGCTACAGTGGCAGATCCTCAGCTCCACGCGCAAGCTCTGCTCCCCGGGTTCCACGCCCATTCTTCCCTCGCCTCAGCCTCCCGAGTAGCTGCGCGCGACTACAGCGCCGCCCACCCTCACCGGCTGTTTTTTGCTATTTTTTCAGTAGAGACGGGGGTTTCACTGGTGTTAGCCAAAGGATGTCTCCATCTCCCTGACCTGTGGATCCGCGCATCCGCTCGCCGCCTCCAAAGTGCGTCGGGACTTGCACCAGGCTTGCACCATCCGCGGCCCCGGCGCCCACTTTTTCTTTTTTAAAAAAGTACTGAAACAACAAACCTCAATCGCTTACTCGCCTTACTTTGAAGCGAACAACCCATTTGTGAAGCGACGCCGTCTTCCCCAAGCCTATTTAAACACCAGATCAGAAGTAAACCCTTATTTAGATGAGTTTCTAGTCAACGAATCGACCTACATAATCTAAGTTATATAAATCAAAAGCTAGGCGATATCCTCGAAGGAAGGGGCTAAAATGGTTTAAAGTTTTCAGCCTAGGGATAAACATGAACTACAAGCGACATAAATTTTCCTGAACACTTTGTATCACACAGCTAAGTAGAGAGGACATTAATGTTTAATTTTTAAAGTTATTTAAAAATGAATTTCTGTAAGTATTATAAAAACAACAAGCTCTAATTCTGGTCATAGTCATGGTAAGTATTCACGTGTTAGCAATCCGATTTCAAACTAAGACTTTATAGATGCAGCTCTTGGGTTTATTACCCTCTGACAATACACTGTTAGTAATACCGTGTGTAGAGCTGTTGGGCTCCTACTGGTTCAAACATGGCTTTGAACAGCCTGTGTTAATGAAAATTCTCCTTTCCAAAGATTCTTATGGGTCCCTCTTACAAAAATTCTGTATTAGAGCCAGCAAACAGCCTCATGCACCAGATCTGAAACTGTACATTTTTGAGGCATTACATGAAAATTTCTTATACAGTTCCCTATTAAAATGGTTTAAATTCCAAACCAAGCCTTGGGAAACAGAGCTTACACTATCTTGAGCCTTTCTATAGCATCGGGCAATGGGATGAGAATGCCGCAATGAAAAGACAAAAGCAGTGTTAAACTCTCACACTGGAACAGCAAATTAATCCTTACCATGGAATAGAGACAAAGCCCTTTGTTATCATCAACTGTGAAATATTCTTCTTTTTTTCTTTTTGAGACAGAGTCTCGCTCTGTCTCCCAGGCTGAAGTGCAATAGGCGTGATCTCAGATCTGCAACTTCCGCCTCCCAGGCTCAAGCGATTCTCCTGCCTTAGCTTTCCGAGTGGCTGGCATTACAGGTGCCCACCACCACACCCAGCTAATTTTTGTATTTTTCATAGAGACAGGCTTTTGCCATGCTGGCCGGGCTTGTCTCGAATTCCTGACCTCAACGGATCCACCTGCCTCGGCCTCAAAAAAGTGCTGGGATTACAGGCGTGAGCCACCGCGCCTGGCCAACTGCGAAATATTCTTATGACAATTTTGATTTTACAAAATTAGGTTTTAGTCATAGCCCCTGCAGGTATTTTCCTGTTGCATTCTGGATTAACCCATCTTTTTAGTTAATTCCTGTCAAAATGACAAAGGAGAATTGATTTCTTTCAATGAGGTATCCTTATAAATGGGAGAATCTGTGTTGATTGATGGGGTGTTAAAGAAAAGAACCGTTAATGGATTTCTAAAAAGATAGATAAATAAAGCAAAATCTCCACTTATTACCACCAATTGATAAAAGCAGCTCTTTTTTCATTGGAAATTTTTTTTTAATTTAGAAATTTTTAAAGCAGTCCAACTCAATCATCACTCTACTTATTAATAAAATACAGCTTTATTTAAGCAATTCCCACTGACATGGCCCAAGTTAAAGGTCACTCAGCATGGTTATCATAATACTAAATAAGTTAAAAATTTAAAAGTCAAATGGAAAACATCATTTAAAGCTACGCTGTGCTGTAATGGAAAAATCTGAGGCTCTGCAGTCAGGTGATCTAAATTCAAATTCCAGTTTGGCACTTATTAAGCACTGTATTAAAGCTGTCTGAGCCTCAGTTTTCTCATCTCCAAAATGTTCAAACCCTTAGCCTTGCAGAGTAATTGCACTACATAAGGTAATAAACGTAAAATATCTGATATACAGCATAGAATAGCTCTTCACTAAGTAGCAATTTTTATTAGTATTATTGTTTAGAACAAAACTTTAAGAATATATTATTTTAAATTATATTATTTTTTCATGCCCATATTAACCAGGCAAACTAAAAATTGTATTTAATGGGCTGTCTGGGGCTCTTCAGAACAACAAAAAAAAAATCTAGCTTTTTAAATTGTTGGTTTTGTTTTCATAAGGGAACTAAAACACCACTGGATTTTAAAATGCATTTATATTAGGTAGGAATATATTTCTAAGGTCTTCCCATTACATGGATTTTAACTATTATGAATTTAGAGCAGTAAACACATCCCACTGCTGCTAAGTATTTACCACAACCTCAGCAAAAATGAGATGAACCACCAAATGTCAATGTGACTGCAACCTGGACTCAAGCAAAAGTTAATTGCTCTCGAATTCCCCTTCCTGGAAATACTGATGGAGAAACAGAACTGGTGCCAGAAGACTGGAGATGGGGGAAATGAGTTCCCACTTTGAAGAAGACAAGAAAGAAAAACAAAAAGGAAAAGAGAATCCCAATACTGCACACCACCAGTGCGTTTACTGTTGATCCTGGACAAGATTCTTGGCAGAGTGTTAAAAGAATGGTTTGTGACTACTCAGAAAAGAAAGCATCAGTCCTGGTGGACAGTGTGGGTTCAATAGGGATGAAACAAACCTCATTTCCTTCTCTGACAAGGCTGGTAGCCTGGCAGATCAGGGAAACACTGTGGACATAATATATTTGAACCTGAGTAAGGAATCTGACAAGGGCTCCCACGACAACTTAAAGGACAAGATGTGAAAATATGGGCAGAAGGCTAGGGCAGTTTATTAGACTAATAAACACATGAGCCAAAGGCTGTCAACATCCAATCAGTGCCACTCTCTGGAAGGTCCCTAGAGACAGGGTTTTGTCCTTGGTCCCTTTGCTTCATCATTTTTTTAAAAACAAATGACCTGGATGAAGCCAAAGAAAGAATATTTATCATATTTTCAGGTTGCTTAATTAAAACTAATATTTGTGTGGTGCTTTATTTTTTCAAACATCTCTATATGCACTATTATTCTTTACCTTCACAACTATTCGACAGGGGAAGTAGAACATTTTATTTTCCATTTTACAAATGAGAAAACTGAAACTTACTGCAGTTAAATTATTCATGTGATGTAACAAAGCCAGAACACAGTAAAGCCAGGATTTAACGTCATGTATCGAGTCTTTTTGACTTCACATTGGGACAGACAACAGCTATAGATTCAGGATTCAAAAAGATTTTGACAAGCAGAAGCGAGGAGCAATATCTGATAAATAACTTCAAATAGATTCCCAGTGTGCCTATATAGGTAACATTTTGTCCCCAAGGATGTCCTGAAACATTCAGCTCAATATGATGTGTGAGATGGTACATTCACTAATACAACCAGGCTGTGCTACCTATCTAGAATAAAAAGGATCATAGTCTCTCCCAACTCTTGTCACAACACACCTGGGTAAAGAGGTTCACCCATTAGATGTGATCTTTAAGAGCCTTTCCTGCTCTGGGGTAGCATTATTCTAGTACAAGGCATAGGATGGTTTAAATGAAGCTGTTTTGAGAGGAAATGCTCACAGCTTGGTCATGTAACCATCACAGAACTCTACAAGAAAACAGATCACAGAGCCTGAAATCCAGAATTCCAAGTTTTAGAGTTTATTCAGTAGTCAGTCGTAAATTTTAAAAAACAACAATATTCACAGTAGTGATAAAGAAATACAATTTTCTCTTTCCTAGTGTTATATTAGTCCAGATTCCCCAAACACAGGAGAAGCATCTGTCAAAGGTGTCCTGCTGCTTGGAATACAATATGGAAAACCCAAGGACATTTCTGACATAAGGAGGTAGGAATGGTGATGTCGCCCCAGGCTTTCAACTGGCTGGAGCTTAGACCTCTCCTTCCTCTTTAACTTCTCTCCAGTGAAGCTCTATCAAGCAGTATCTTGCCTGCTTCTCCCACCAGCTCCCCCACCACCTCTCTCCACCCACAGCTAGACACATGCAAGAAAGAGTCTGGTACAATAACAGGAGGGAGGATCATGGAGGCAGCTTCTAGAACTTGTGAAACATCCTAAGAGGCCCATTCCTTGTTCTCATCCTGACCAGGTGCCAATCAAGCTTGGATTTCCAAGATCCAAGGCAAGAGGTATTCTATCCAAGACAACCAAATGGAGGGTTATGGCAGCCTACCAAAACAATAAAAAATATAAATTCTCCAAATAGCAAAGGAAATCCATATTTAAGCATATGCTCAACTTCCTATGCCAATATCTTCTAAACTTGTAAAACTGTACATGCCCTTTGATATCTAAATATCCTATTCTTGGTTCCACTTTTGTATCAAGGTTTCTTCTTTCCAACTATATTCACAGATACTGAAGTTTCTGCCTCACAGTGTCTTATCTTCAGAACTTTTAAAACCCACTTTCCATGTCAGATGCCATCTTTTGCTTTTCTCATTTTAAAGTGTATCCTCATCTTCTATTTCTGACTCTTCCCACTAGTTTTCTTTTTCGCAGCTTCCTGTGATCAACACCAAAGGCGAAACGTATTAGGTAAACAGGCTGCCCCAGAGGGGAATGGAAGGGAAGAACTACTTAAATCAACACTACCAAACTCTGGTAGTCAAGGGTGTGTGGTATTTTTCCACGAGATGTAGTCTAACAGCTTACACTGGAGCAGTTCAAATACCTCCTGCTAGTGGCATTGCAGCAGCTCCAGCCATATGTACCAGAGTCACCAGCCAATGCATCTGATGCCAGGGAGAATCTGCAGTTTAATGAAATTCCCTACCAGTGCTGCAGACATACCCACAGCGTTATTTCATTTAACATCATATTAATGGATTTCAGGTCCTGAGTGTATGGCCTGTGCTGATTTTTTTGATGGCTGAGTTACGCCCACCAAGACAACATAACATCCAGACAGCAACCCCAAGGGCAATGTGAGGAGGATTTTCTGATTATGTCATCAAACAGGAAACCTCACGGAGACTCTGGGATTAATGCATTTTCCACTGGAGCTGAAAGCAGGCAGGATGTAGTCACTGGAAAGGAGAGAGGGAGGGAAAAACGTTGGTAGAGGTGGAGGTGGTGTTTTTCATATAACATTTAAAGAAATCACTCATATTTACTCATATCCTTAAGCCTCCAAGCAAATAAAGATTTTAAAACTTCAGTTGAATGTGGTAATAAGCAAGCTATATAAGCACTGGATATGAATGCACCCCACAAAGAGTTTCTCTAAACCACGGCACCATTCTTGCTCCAGATGGCATGGAAAATAATTTATAAATGACAAAAGTTCAATGGGTGTACAGCAGCTGTTCAGTTTCAGCTCTTTGGCCACCCACTTCAGGAAAACTGAGAGCTTTCAATCAACTCTTGTCTCTCACAGGGCCTTCAAACAGCATCAGAACATGTGTACAATATGTTCTCAGAAAGTAGCTGGCCAAATACGAAAGATTAGAAAATCAAGTGAAATAGAAAAGAGAAATACATTCCATTTTCCTCAAAGTCCCAAGCAAGAACTAAGAACAAAGAAAACCCAAACGTTGCATAACCTTCTTTTTTTGTTTTTTGTTTTTTTGCATGTACACTCACAGCTTCCTTTGCCACAGAATGAGATCTAGAATTTCATCAGTGTTATTTTAATAGCATATAGTCAATATTTTCCTTGCCCACCTTCATTCACTCCTATAAACCCTTATGTTAAGAAAGCACTTCAGCTTAACCATGGGACAACCGCTACTTAGAAACCTTGCATCTCCCATTTTATATATCTCTTCTGTTCTGAGCTGCCAAGCAAAACAAACAAATTTTAAAAGACCACCATACTGCAAAATAAACATTATCCTCCCATTTTTTTCAAGAAGAGTTGCTCAGTTGCTGTTCAAGTCTTGATAAATCATTTGCAAAAAAGAGGTGAAGAGAGATGATTATACTAACCTAATTATTCGGCTTAAAACCAAACCTATAAAAATAATGCAACCTAAATAATTTGCCACTTTCAGAAGAGCCAGTTTCAAGGATGGCAACTGCAGTAGGTAAGGTTATAATTTAAGGAGAGAAAACTTTTAGGATAGTCGATGTTGTGAAGCCCATCTGCTACGTGGGCTCTCGGGCATGCACTTTTGATTGACTACAGAAGCTTTCTAAATTTTAGCCCAACCAGGTTTACATTGGATAGAAATGTGGAAGGATGATAAACAGCTGTCATCCTTTGTGAGCTCCCAAACACAGGAAGGCAAGATTATATCACAGGAGACATGAACCCACCCACTCTCTCCTGCTTCAGCGTTTCTCTATAAATAGATCTCTTAAAGGAAGAGGCTCACTGGTGCCTATGCGGTGACTGTTTCTTCATGCTTATAATATGCGTGGAGTCTGGTTACAAAAAGGGGGACAGAATCAGAACAACATCTTAAAGAAGAAAACACTTCCTATTAAACCTTACAGCAAACAATTTTAAATGAAGAAATTTATAATCATAAAAGACGTTAAAGAACAACCAGAACTGGCTGAACACAAAATTGTTCTCCAAGTTCACATTCAATTTCATGTAAGCCCTTGGTGGTGAGCCTTAGCCAGTCATTTTTTATTACCATTGAGCTAACTGTGCAGTCTGTAAATGATCTTTCAAACACTGTTCTATTTGTCCATCAATGAAGGAGAAACATAAGAATTGGGAGAGAAAACTGGTCAATAATTATATGCTTGAAGGGAGCAAGATCAAGAGAAACATTAAAACCAATCATCTTCCTTATTTTTTTTAAACATGTATATTTTCTGTACTTCCTGGCTGTTACTAGGAATAACAAATCAGCAATGCAGAGTAGAGTTCTTTTCAACAAGTAAAGGCATTTGGACATTTACCCAGAGCTGGGTAGTAGATAGAGAGATCTGGCAAGTGTTAAAATTATTCTCAAGATACTATGAGGATTAAATTTCATACTAAGAAAATTTTACTCACTGTGCAAAATATCTCTAGTTAAGCAAATTATTCAGAACTTGGGACTGAATACATTCAATAAAGCTGTCAAAAACACAAGGATCCATTGTCTCTTCTTTTTGCCTCAAGGAACTTAGACAGACAGCCACCAGACAGGCTTGCTGAACTCCCTGCGGCCTTCAAGGGTGAATTTCTGTAGGACAATCTCCTGACTACAAAATGAACTTAAACAAGTAGTTCTGTAACTTAAGACTCCCTGCCTTAGGATTTCTTTCTAAATTAGCTTGAGTTTGTGGCTGCTCTTTATCTGGTCCACTCACCAGAGAAGCAACAATCAAAACCAGTGAGTGCCACGGTCAGTGTATTTAATAAAATGATAGCTATTTAGAATACAGATTCTGAAACCAGGTAAAGTTGGCAGCAACCAACACCATTATATACACTAGAGCAAACACGTAATATGTCGCTCTCCCAGAGTTTCCAAAGCACATTACGCATGCCAGAACCTCTTCCAGCTATCAGATCTGGCTACCTTTTATGGCAATAACCCAATTCATACTGTTTTAACCCAAATGAACAGATTATCAAAAGCAGATCATTACAATGACCCTAGATCATCGCTGTCCTATAGAACTTTCTGCAGTGATGGAAACACTCTATATCTAGGATTTCCAGCCTGGTTGTCCCGAGCAACATGGAGCTATTAAACATTTGAACAGGGCTATTGTGACAGAGGAACTAAATTTTTAGTTTTATCTATTGTCAATCAATTTTACTTTGAATTTAAATTCAAAGTAAATTGAATTTACTTTGCACCATATTGGACAGAATGGCTCTAGGAGGCTAAATTAGTAGAGAACAAACAAACAAACAAACAAAACCACCACTCGAATCCTGTTTCAAAACAATTTTAAAATCTGGGATGGAAGAATAATTTTGAAACTGGAATTACAATTCAATTATAACAGACCAAACATGCAATGGGCTCTCAAAATCACTGAGACAGTAGCAGGGGGCAGTAATCTAAAGATGTCTGTGTTTTAAAGCATTGTGTCATTTGATTTTCCACAAACTGGAATATTTTGCACATAATATTAGGCTCTTTTTAAAAAGGCAACCCATTATTGAAAAAAAAAAAAATACGGGAATCAGGCTGTTCCATGAGTATTTTAGGAAGGAAAAGTACAATTGAAAAAATATTCATTTCACTCTATTGGTATTGTTCGCCCCTAATTTTAAGAATGAGAACATGATAGAAAAGGCCTTTGTCTAGCACTTTACAATTTGCATTCTTGTACCTTGATAGACATAACAGTGAGTTGATTTTGTCAGGTGTAAACAGTGTTTTCACACTTCTTATAGAAGTGTGCCTTCATTATTATTCAACATTTAATTAAGTCATAACACCAGAAAAGATCTGGTAGTGAGTTTCAGCACCCATACTATCCATAGCTAATGACAAAAACAGAGTGTTGGATCTTGAACCTGTAAATAATATTTCAAGCAGAAAATACGGTATTGATATAAAAGGACACAACATGACCCTAGATCATCGCTGTCCAATAGAACTTTCTGCAGTGATGGAAACACTGTATATCTAGGCTTTCCAGCCTGGCTGTCCCGAGTACCATGGAGCTACTAAACATTTGAACAGGGCTATTGTGACAGAGGAACTGAAGAACCCAGGATTCATGATCAAATGGACAACTGAATTGTGGTCCTACAACTCTCTGTGTACAACTGTGAGGAAGTCAATCTCGCTAAACCTCAGTTTTCTAATCTGAAAAATGGGGATAATACTGTAATACTGACTTAATGTCAAGTAAATCCTGGATAGAATGCCCTGCATAAAGCAAGCATATAATAAATGTGTGCTTTACTAGGCACATTATAATAATAATATCATTTTTGGTTATTGTGAGTTACAAAAACTCTGGGGCAATCACCATCCTTTTTTTTTTTTTTTTTCCCAGGCTGGAGTGCAATGGCGTGATCTTGGCTCACTGCAACCTCTGCCTCCTGGGTTCAAGAGATACTCCTGCCTCAGCCTCCCACACCATCTCATTTTTAACCACTCTTGATCATAAATGGACAGATAAAATCCTATTACTCAGGGGTTTTCTTTAACTTCTTTACCACAGGACTAGTGAGAGCCTTTGATGCATTCATTCCCTGATATTCAAGACACTGCTGTCATTAACACAGTAAGAAGGAAATAACCACTTCATTCAACAGTCTTTCCAATTCTTACAAACATGCTATCTTAATTTCCTCAGATGTTGTCAGACATAAGGTTTCTTTTGCAGGAGAGATTAATGAGGCAAGATGCAGACATAAAGGCATAGACTCTAAAGAATTTTAAGCCGAAGGAAACTTACTTAAAGACCATCTAGTCTAATCCTCTAATTTTGTTTTTTTGGAACCTAGGTCCTGGGAGGGTAAAATTGCTTGCCCTAAATTTCTGAAAATTCTATTCTAGTGCCCTGTCTTAAAATCTTGCATCAAAAGTTGACATCAAGATATACTTTGGGTTCAGTGGTTCTGTGATCCCGATGTCTGTTTCCTGGGGCTTTTAAACTCATGATGGCAATAATGAAATAATAGAAAACTATAATGTATATGCACAAAAACATGCATCACACACATTGGCTGCTCTTATTAAGTTTATATTATAAGTGAATGACCCAGATCAATAATTTGGATGAACACATAGAAGAATATAAACTTTGGTAAAAAGCACACACGCACACAAAGAATATAGAAGGATGGATACACACACACACACATATATACGAGAAATCTGTTAGATGTTAAAGACAAATTCAAAACTTGTGATTTTATTACTTCAATTTCCAAGCAATTGTTTTAGAAATTACACTTATATCCCTCTCTTCTTGTATTCAATGTAAATCTAAAACCACATTTGACGTGCTTTAGAACCAACAGGTTCTTTCCACTAAACAAGCTGATTCTTAAGAAAGTGTAGAATAAAGAAGTCAAAAATAGTTTTCTTACTTGTAAAGCTCCCTAAGGAAAAGGTTTAAAGAGAATCTTGAAAACCACTGGCTAAAATATATTTCAGATATTATCAATGATATTTTCTTATCTATTTGTCAATGTTTTCCATTTGCTGATTTGATTAAATTCCTGCCCATTCATCTTCTCATGGGAAAACAAAAACTTAAAAGCAGCTTTACATAAAGATGTGTGTGTGTTGGTTTTGCTGACGGGCTTTGAGCCTTTCCCCATCTTTCTTACCCTGTCTCTGGTAACAGGTTCCAGAGTAGTATTCAGATCACATTAGAAACCTCATTCTCCTTTCCTGCTATCTATTCCCAAATTTTAAATGCATACTACTTTGGGCCATCATCAGTGAATGACGGAAAGAGTACATGCTTTAAAATCCAACAGACCTTTGAAAGCAGCCTTCCCCAACTATTAACAGAATAAAATAAATTTAAATTTTCTCTTGTAAAATACATGTATAATGTCATAGGATAATTGGAGAATTAATTAGATAATACATAAAAAAAATCCAGTGCAACATATAAAAGATAATACCCCCCAAAATGGCAAATATCATGATCATCTTCAGCAACCACTGACGAGAGATGCAATATTTACAACAATGAAAGTTTAAAGAGGAAGAAAACAAAATTCCATCTTTAAGGGGCTTTCAAGCCAAGTGAAGAGGCCCAATCTACTCATCTGGAGATGAGGGGCAGTGCGAAGAAGACAGAGCCACCCACCAAGTAAAGGGGATAGTAGAAAAGAGAAGCGTTCCAGAGGAAGGGGTGGTCACAGTTGGAGAAACCCCCTGGAGCAACCAGAACTTGAATTGTGAACTAAATTGCAAGTCAGGCTTGAATATACACGAGTGAGCCGGAGAGTCATTCCTGGCAGAGATGTAGCTGCAGCCTAAGCTAAAAGATGCGTCTTGTGGGTCTGGGTGAAGCAGGGTAAGTCTTCATGTAGGAATCATGACGGGCAACTAAGTACAATTCAGACTGGGCAAGCCTTGAATGTCAAGCTAAGAAGTTCAAGCTTATCCTTCAGTGGCTGGGGAAGCATTGAACATTTCTCAGCAGACAGCAATATACACAGTGGTCACCGAGAAAGATTCAGTGGCAGGAAAATTTGAAGGTAGGGTGACAAGAGAGGTGCTGAAGGAGTGGAGACCACAGTTTTAACCTACACAGTGGGCAGGATCCATGTGCTGTTTCACTCTGGTTAAAGACACTAGACTGGAAATGAAAGGACGTACACAGTATACAAAGCAAATGCTTACTCTTTGTCCACTGAATCAGAGAAAAAATTGGCAAAGTGATGGTGCAGGCCTTCTTAGGGTTACACAGACAGGGAGGGAGGCACAGCCCAGAGAAGTAGGCTAGGAAGAGGTAGGCGCCAGGAGGAGGACAAGCAAGGTTTGAATCTGTGGTCAATCTCAAAGGATTAAAAGGCCTGTAAGCAGGATTATAAACAGGGATTAAGGTCCTGGTAATGGACAAGGCAGGTTGAGGCCTCAGCAGGGATCAGAGCCCAGCTAAAGAAAAGCCTAGGCCAAGAATGGGAGGGCTATAAGAACATATCATAAGAAAGTCTATCTCTATCTGATCCAGCAAAAACAAAAATTAGACTGTATATTAAGTTATTCAGGTCTTGCCTTACAATTATGATTCTTCTAGGTATAAAATGCAAGGGCCAATCAAGGTAGATATGGAGGTTCTCATCTCCTACACAGCTATATCTTCAGTTTTAGAAGATTCATCTATTCCACTTCCTGCTATAGCCACTGTGTACCTAAATGGCTTCAGGGCTTGGCGCCTCTGTGTATGAAGCCTGAGTTCTGACTCATAAGTCTTAAAAAGATATCTAAGGCTGACTCCTTCATCCTGGGCTACAGCTGCAAAGAAGACAGACACATCCCTTGCTTTTGCAGAGCTTACATTCAAATGGGGAAAAGGACAGATTATTTTAAAAGTCAGGCAAACAAATGAAAGATAACGTCAGAGATAGAGAGATTTAAAAAGGCAAGAATATAAACGTGATATGCTGGAGAGTATGGGGACAGAGCTGGGCAAGCCTATTTTGGATTGTGTAATCAAGAAGGTGAAATCTGAGCTGAGGGGAAAAAGAGCTCTGGGGACAAACAGCAAGAAGGAGCTTATATTTCTGGAAAAGAAAGAAATCAGTGTTGAAAGAAATTACCATGGAGGGTAATACAACATGAGCACCGATTACATGCCAGGCACTGTGTGCGGCACTTGTATTCATGACGTCCTTCAGCCTCCAAACAAGCCATCAAGTTGTTACTGTTTATACTTGATAGAAGAATACAAACAGGTTCATAAAAGCTAAATAAGCTGCCCAAGGTGAACAGTTAACAAATGGTCACACCAGAGTCCTGGTAAGCTTTGGGCCAGAAGTTTGCAAGATGGCTGGATAAAAAGACAGAGAGCAGGAGCCCAGGCCTGCTGGTGTAGGTGATGAGCCCTGCATTAAGGGATAGGAGCAGGAGCAGAAGAAAGGTATAAGCCTGTGTGATGCTACAGGGCATTCACAAACAGGACTTGGTGGACTAGACATGGTGAGGGATTAGCTTATAAACCTGAGTGTGTTGCTTACACTTAGAGGAATGGAGAGTTCTAAAGGGGGTCTGGGTTTTAGCGAAAGACACTGAACTTGGGTTTTGATGTGTTGACCTGATGGGATCTAGGTAGACAGGGAACAGCTGGGTAAAGAACTCCCAACAAGTGGGTAGAAATATGAAACTGAAATTCAGAAGAAAGGCTGACCCTTAAGATGTGGATCAGGAGTACCTTGGCCATATGGTGGATCAGCAGCATTTCTGTGTTTTCCTATAAGGTATAGTAGTATCCTTGTTGGCTTCAAAAGCATACTCATCTTTCTCCAACCTTCAGGAAACATGCAAGAATTCTCTCTGCCACCATCAACATGACTAGCTCCAGAAACAGGCAGGCAGGCGCGCACACGTGCACGCGTGCAGACACACACACACACACACACACACAGAGTGAATTTAGTTTTAAGTTAATGGCCCTACTACACAGACATACAGCAAAATGACATGTTATTTAGATTCAAATGCTCAGAGTTAAAATGCTATGAAATCATATGGGCTTTGACTTTTTAATGTTATTCAATTGATGTCATTAAAGCAGAGGAATTAGTCTTGTAATTATTCCCTTATGAGTTCTGCTGTCTGTCTGAAAAAAAGAAAAAGCACTCATTTCTGTCCCCAAACCAACTTATTTGGAGGAAAATTAGACGGGTTAAAGACAGCAAAAACCAAGTTTCAACATGCATGTGGGGAGAGGAAGAAAATGCATGTCAATAATGCAGAATGCCCTGCCAGTCAATCTGAGCCGTGCCTTCCATTTGGATTGTGTAGTCTGGCTGATGCAGCAGTGAGGATAGATCTTTTCTCTCCTGTTTTAGTGTGCTAGCCATTCTTAGCACCCTAACACTTCATTAACATGCTAATGTGTGACAATTATTTTGTGCAAGTACCACCATATCTATTTTTTTAAAGTCACTATCAACCACAGCCAGAATGCAGGACATAATTGCTAAAAAATGAACCAAAATGCTAACTCACGCCATTACTAATAAGAAAACAAAAAGCTGCTCAAGAGATTTTTTCCCCCCTTTCTGTCTTATGGCTTTGGCAGGTCAGTCATTCTTTGTGTGATCATCACTGAAAAAAGAATCTAATTTGTCTGGAAGCATAAGCAAACCTTAACGTAAACTCTACCAAGAGAAAAAACTCTACACTGTCTAACTCTGTAATCTTGAGCGAGTCATTCCTTATAACATTAAAACAACAACAACAACAAAAAAAAACTAGTCCCTCACTGATGACTAGTTTTCTTATTTATAAAGGTTGAGTACCCCTTATCTGAAATGCTTGGGACCAGAAGTGTTCCAGATTTGGGATTTTTTTTAGATTTCAGAATATTTACGTTACCGGTTAAGCATCCCTAATGCAAAAATCCAAAATCCGAAATGCTCCAATGAGCATTTCCTTTGAACTTTATGTCAGCATTTAAAGAGTTTCAGGTTTTGGAGTATTTCAGATTTCAGGTTTTAGAATTAGGGATACTCAAAATGTTGGAGTCTCTGACATTATCTTTAAGATCTCTTCTAACATAAATATCTGCAATCAAAGGATATTACTACTTTAACAACGGCTAAACCCTCAATTTTTATTTTAAAATCATTTTATGGGTTGTGTATATTATTTGTCTTCATCTTCTATTGGCTTCAAGTATGAACAAGAACACCTGTACCTCTATGGAGAATCATTGAACTCTAATAAGCTACATGAAAGATGCTGAGATAAATGGAGAGATAGTGAGATAGTAAAAGCTCCCTAGATGGAATAACTACCCAAAATATGTTAGTTCTTCAATTTCGATTATAATTCCAATAACTTACCCAAAATATGTTAGTTCTTCAATTTTGATTTATAAATTCAATAACATTCCAATCAAAATTCAATTATAGTTTGAAGAACTCATTCGATTGCATTTATTTCAAAATTCATATATGGCCAGACACAGTAGCTCACGCCTGTAATCCCAGCACTTTGGGAGGCCAAGACAGGCAGATCATTTGAGGTCAGGAGTTCAAGACCAGCACGGCCAATACAGTGAAACCCCGTCTCTACTAAAAATAGAAAAATTAGCCAGGCATAGTGGCATGCATCTGTAGTCCCAGCTACTCAGGAAGCTGAGGCAGGAGAATTACATGAACCAGGGAGGCGAAGGTTGCAGTGAGCTAAGTTCACACTACTGCACTCCAGCCTGGGCGAAAAGTAAGACTCAGTCTCAAAAAAGAAAAAAAAATATATCATATAGAAAAGAAAAGTTCACAGATACCTAAATCCACTATGAAAAAGAACAACAATAAGCAGGACTTACTCTACCAGATGATAGTAAAATATACTACCAAGCCATAGTAACAAAACAGCATAAACTTCAGTGAAAGAACAGAAAGACCAACGGAGCATATCAGAGAGCTGAAGGGCAACACCAGCCTAAATAAACAGAATCACCATATGAAAAATTAATGGATTGCTACCTACCACCACATACACATGTGGACTTCAGATAGATTAAAGTCCTAATTGTGAAAGATAAAACTATAAAACTGATATTAATAGATAATTTTTGTATCAGAAGAAAAGGGAATATTTTCAAAGCCCCAGAGTAAAATATTGATAAACTAAATTACATCAAAATTAAAGACTTCCATTCAATAAAAAGTATAAGAGACAAAAGTTAACAGAAACAGGACAGGCTAGGAGAATACATGTAATGTCTAAAACCAGACAGGGACTATCTGGACTATACAAAGAGTGCCTATAAATCAATAGGAAAAGTAAAAAAATTCCAGTAGATAAATGTGCAATGAATTTGAAGGGGAATTTACAGATGAGAAAAATCAAAAAAAAAAAAAAAAAAAAACAAGTCCATGAAGACATAATCAAATCCATCAATAGTCAGATAAAAACAAACCAAAACACAAAATATATCATTTTTCACTCACTAGACAGAAATAGGGAAAATTAGAAAGCTTAATAATGCTAAGTACTGGCGGGAATGTGGGAATAAGCATTCATACTGCTGGTGCGTGCTTTGACTAGTGAATCATTCCGGAGGTAACCAGTGTACTTTTTGAAATTATACTATATACAGTATCTGAGCTGGGTACATAGCCCTCTGGCTCAGCAAGTCTACTATTAGGCTACAGCCCAAATAAATTCCCCTTGGTACTTTCCAGTAAGGGATATATCTGAGGCTGTTCACAGTAGTGTTCATGGTGAAGTGAGATGGAGACAATATAGGTGTCCATCCCTGAGAGAGAACAGAAGTAAAATGTATTCTAGGTGCACTTCAACAACTATGGGCATTTGGATGCAATGGATTAGATGTACATATAACACTATCCATGGATCTTAAAACAGAATACTGAGTGGAGAAAATACAAAGAAACAAAATGAGATATATAACTCACATTCACATGAATTAAAATGCAGTTACAATAAATTCCAAATATGAAACGATGTGAATTTTGTAAGAACACATCCACTGACAAGTGCACGCATTTTGCACGACTGAGTTCTCGAATGACTAGGAATGAGGATGAAGGAGAATGTACACCTGCCAGCGTGTACCCATATGCAAATAAGTAGAGACCTATGAGATTGTGTCTGTGTGTATAGATCTAAGTATCAAACAAGAGTTTTACAAAATACACATATTCTTATTCCATATAATGCACTCTGTTTACATTTTCTGTTTCCTTTTTTATTTTTTAATACTGATCTCTGTCCACAAAATTCATTGTATAATCTAGCAATGCATTACAACTTTACTTTTTAAAACACTGATGTAGACAATAATAAAGGCATTACAGTGAGTTCCTGGAAGAATAATAGTAACAGTGCCATAAAACTAAGAATTGTAAGCAAGAGCCTGAGCACAGGCAGCTGACTTGAGAAAAAACTCTCTCTTGTGCTCCTTCTCCCAGAGATTCACATTCTCAGGGAATTACCAGGAGTCTGGGTCGACTCCTCATCACGTGATTCTGACCTCACCAGCACTTCCGGATGGTGAACTTTTCACCCCTACTTCAGCCCTGGCCTGTCAGACTGAGGCCAGAACTAAAGCAGGAAATGATATGCTACTTTCTTAAGCAGAAGGGATATTTTAAAACATAAAGGAACATTTCTAAGCATTCCTTAAACACATTCAAACGGGAGGTAAATATATAAAAATATAATCCTTCTCCTTTGAAATGGAAACTTGGAAGATACAAAAAAGGCAGAAATGCTAAGGAACAAAATAATAAAATAGAAAAAACTTGAAAACAGGAGTAGGTCACCCAGATTTCAAGGGAGCAGGAAGCTAAACGTGTGTAGGAGGAGATGCTGTATAAGATAGAAAAGTCAATGGGCTGTTTCCAATTTTCAGTTCAATAAATAAAAATTAAAGCAAACAAAACTTTCTATTCCAAATGAACCGAATATCATCTTGTGAGGGCAGCTTTAGGTCCTCTTCCTACCAGAAGCTCTTATCAGAAGACATTTCTTGGCCAATATAGAACATAGCAAATTTTAAGTATTTAAATAGTACTATACACTTCTGAGCTACACAGGGGTAGATGCTTCTGGGCTAACTAAGGTACAGCAAAAAGTGGGGTGCAGAACTCTGTTTCTACCTTTGCAGCTGTGCCCAAGTGGAGAGATGAGAAGGAGTGACCAGTTTTAGATGCAGAGAGTACCAGGTCTGCAAGCGGAGGGAGGCAGCAGCCCTGGACACGATGTTTCCTGAAGGGCAGCTTTTGTACAGGAATACTCAAGAGCCAGCTGTATCAGCCTGGGTTTGAAACAGGCATCTATCTAGGGCTATCATCAACTGCTTGTAAAACAGAATTAAGTTGGAAGAAGTTATATAAAAGAAAACAAACAAAAAACTAAAAAGAACTACATTTCCTAGAATCCATATAACAAAAGGCAGAAGAAATATTATCTGTACATAGAGAGGAGTAGCTTTTGGTCTATAGGCTAGGAAAGAAAGGTGCAGATAAAGTAGGTGACCAGGGAGCAAAACAAGCAGGCCATAACAGGTGTAGTAAGAAAGGAAGGGCTACAGCAACCATGAAGTTGTTTTAGCAAATTTATCATTTAGTGGTCCTGAAATGACAGGTGTCCACAAAGTACACATGCTATGTTAAAGATAATGGCCAGCTCTTTTCAATTTTTGATGAAAATATAGCAAGAGAACAGTTATTCCAAAAGCCATCATTTATTGAAAAGGCTCTTGACAATACACAATTGCTAATCCTTATGCCAACTCTGCAAGGTAAGTGACAGCACCTTTTACAAATGAAGAAACAAAGGATCATCGATGCTAAGAAAGGTCCTCAGAGTTGCATAGGAATAAGAGGCAGAGCCAAGATTTGAGCCTAAGGGTTTCTAATTTCAAAATATCTTTCTGTTTAGTATACTGACACTCAAAAAATATATGTAGGAGAAAACTGATTAAGCAAGACATCAAAAAGAATTTCCTCCACTTAAAAACACTAAAATGGGTTAAGCATTGAAGGTGTAAACTAACAATGACAATTTCCTGGTTTTAATAATGGTACTGTGGATATTAAAGATAGTATCATTGGGGAAGCTGGGTGAAGGGTACATGAGAACTCTGTATAAGTTTTGCACCTCCTTGAGGCCTAAGATTCCTTTAAACTTACAAGTGTCTTTTAAAATACGAGAACAGACTTTTGGAAAGTTATACAGCATCTTTCTCCTTTGGATACATTTTTTTTTTTTTTTAAAAGCTAATTCTCAGTTGTCTGCAGTAACCTAAATACTGCAAGAAATAAAATGATATTGAATCCCTTCAACTCTCATTCAATTTTAATAAACTTTATTAAGTGCATATTAATGAAGTACATGGTACTGTACAATTTCATCTATATAAATTTGTGTGCTCCCACATTCAAAGTTTTCTCATTTTTGTCTTTTTCTACCATGCTGACATACAGGAACCAAGGAAATACAGCTACCGGTGATATGTACATTGAACATCATGAAACTGAAATGCCTACCTGACATTAAAAGAACATTTGATAAGAAAATTTACATTTTTATCCTAAGAATTACTACTTTTTTTTTTAGTAAATATGACAATTTTGAAATAGCAATCATTTATTGAATGTTTTCTGTCACTAAATTCACTTATAATCAGCACTACAGAGGAAAAAGGGATCTTCTTGTTTTATAAATAAGGAAAGATAGACTCTTAAAGATTACTTTGCCAAAGTCATACCACTATTAAATGGTAAAATGAGAATTCAAACTCAGATCTCTAAACATGACACACTTTCCACTATCTCTGCCCCTCCACACTTTCATTCCTACAGTTAAAAGACGTCTATTATATCCTTTACCAACCAAACCTTCACGGCAAAATATCCATTCTAAGTACATTTACACATTTTTTTTTTAATTCTCAATATTCATTCCTGGCTCCTATTTAAAGTTAAAGTTTGTTACTGAAGCTGAAGAAAAATCTTACAAGAATGAAAGAAATGCAAGTGGTATTCCAAGTAACAATATGTGCATGTTCCAGTGGGAAACATGAGAAAAGCATCTGCCAAATTCATTTTGGCCCCATTTGATACTATCTCACTGATCTGGGTCCAACTTACATTTGTTTCTTTCTTTCTTTCCCTCCCCCATTTCCTCATCATTCCAGAAGCATATAAAAACCATAGCAAGGAAGCTAGATAGAATTTCCAAGAATACACTGAAAACACTGTCAAATAAGAGAATGGCTATCTAGTCCAAGTGTAACTTCATTTGAATTAAGAAAAATCTAAAACGCTAAAACAAATCTTTCTGGAATCAGGAAAAAAAAAAAGAAACAACATTATCTAAATATTGATTATAAAAACCAATAGGTTTGTAGGGAGAAATTCTCAAAAGAACTAATTAAATATGCCTTTTAATCTGTACTTATGCACAGGGTACTATAATTTAGTATGAGTCAGCCTTCAAGCCGGATGTACTTTTTAATTCAAACTTACATTTAAAATCTTTAATTATGTTTAATTCTACTTCTAGCTTTTGTTCCCCTGCACTGATCCCTATCTGTTCAACCCTGATGCAAATGAATCTCCGATTTCTGATACTTACAGTGAAACACATCATTTTTGAAGATCCATAAACTTTACGATATTGTTCTTGACTTCTATCTGCATTTGAAATCTTTAAAGTCTAATCTATGTAACTGGTATTTTCTTTTTTAAAAGAAACAGTTGGTTCTCAATCAGTCAAGCTTTTAAAAAATCAAAGTAAAATGGCTAATTGACTTATACTTTTAAAATCACCTAGGCATTTTCCCCTTACGGTGATATTGTATAGCATCCCTATTTCTTTCCTTCCAACTTCTTGGTGAATTAAGGGACAGTACCATAGTAGTACAACAGTAAAGAAAAAAAAACTTTATAAAAAGTCAAACATGGCTCGGCGCGGGGACTCATGCCTGTAATGCTAGCACTTTGGGAGGCCGAGGTGGGCGGATCACCTGAGGTCAGGAGTTCGAGACCAGCCTGACCAACATGGAGAAATCCTGTCTCTACTAAAAATACAAAATTAGCTGTACGTGGTGGCACATGCCTGTAATCCCAGCTACTAGGGAGGCTGAGGCAGGAGAATTGCTTGAACCTGGGAGGCGGAGGTTGCGGTGAGCCGAGATCGTGCCATTGTACTCCAGCCTGAGCAACAAGAGTGAAACTCCATCTCAAAAAAAAAAAAATAAAATAAAATAAAAGTCAAACACAGAGGCTAAAAAATCCTGTCTTTTCCTTCTAACTAGATATCAACTAATAAACAATATTAGTGAATATTTTCATTCTTGTATTTAGGGGATTAAGTAATAAAGCTATGAAGTCTTGTCTATAAGTCTCCCCCCATCCCACTCCCAACAAAAAGATGAGACTAAATAACTGTGTCAGGCATTGTATTAACCTAGGAAATACCACAGGAATATTTTGGTACTCTATCTAACAGGTTCACACTCTAATGGAGGAGATAAAGTGAATAGACAATGATGATTCAGTGTGATGAGGGATGCTACAAGGACAGAGTGCCTGAGAAATATACAGGAGGGACTGATATGGTTTGGCTGTGTTCCCACCCAAACCTCGTCTTGAATTGTAGCTCCCACAATTCCCATGTGTTATGAGAGAGAGCCAATGGGAGAGATAATTGAACCATGGGGACAGTTTCCCCCGTACTGTTCGCATGATAGTGATAAGTCTCACAAGATCTGATGGTTTTTATACAGGGAAACCACTTTTGCTTGGCTCTCTCATTCTCTCTTGAAACTGCCATGTAAGAAGTCCCACCACGATTGTGAGGTCTCCCCAGCCATATGGAACTGTCCACCAAGCCTCTTTTTCTTTATAAATTACCCAGTCTCAGGTATGTCTTTATCAACAGTGTGAAAACGGACTAATACAGGGACATTTAACACAACCTGGAGAGAAAGGATTTCAGGGTGTTCAGAAGAATTCCCCAAAAGAAGTGGTGTCAAAGAGAGACTAGGAAATAAGTAACCACTTTGCATCCACTAAGACGGCTATATTTAAAAAGATTGACAATAACCAGTAACAGGAAGGATATAGAGAAATTGGAAACCTCATACATTACTGGTGAGAAGGTAAAAGGGTACAGCCACTTTGGAAGACAGTTTGGCAGTTCCTCAAAATGTTAGGTATAGAATTACCCTATGACCCAGAAATGTCACTCCTAAATATATATCCAAGAGGACTGAAAACATACATCCACATAAAAACTTGTACATGAATGTTCATAGCAGCATTATTCTAAACAGTCAAAAAGTAGAAACATTTCAAATGTCTCTCAACTGATGAATCAATAAACAAAATGTGCTCCATTCCAAAATGGAATATTATTCAGTCATAAAAAAAGAACAAAATAGCAATTCATGCTACCACATGTATGAACATAGACAAACCTTATAAACTTATGCTAAGTGAAAAAAGTCAGATACAAAAGGTTATAAATTGTATGATACCATTTACATAAAATGCCCAAAATAGGCAAATCCTCAGATACAGAAAGTAGATTAGTGGTTTCCAGGGACTGAGAAGAAGAGGAAAATGGGGAGCACCTACTAATGGGCATGGGTTTCTCACTGAGGTGATGAAAAAAGTCTGAAATTAGATCATGGAATTTTACATCATGAAGAGTCATGCAATTTTGTGAATATACTAAAAACCACTGAATTCTACATGTGAAAATATTTGTGTAGCATATAAATAATCTCTTAAAAAAGAAAAAAATAATAGTGAATATTTGAAAATACGGAACAAAGGAATCAAAAGGAAGAAAAAGAAGGGGGAAGTGACAAAAATGATAGCTGATAAGGAGAAAGGAGAAACTGAGGTGGGCTCCAGCACAAGAAGACACAGGTTCCAGAGCAGGAAGAGGAGGTAGGTCTCACAGCAGGAAGCAGGAGGAAGATCCCAGAGCAGGAAGGAGGAGGCAGGTTCCAGAGCAGGAAGAGGAGGTAGGTCTCAGAGCAGGAAGTGGGAGGCAGGTTCCGGAGCAGGAAGGAGTAGGCAGGTTCCAGAGTAGGAAGGAGGAGGCAGATGGCATAGCAGGAATGAGGAGGCAGGTATCAGTGCAGGAAGGAGGAGGCAGGTTCCAGAACTGAAAGGAAAAGGCAGATTCCAGAGTAGTAAAGAGGAGGCAGGTTCCAGAGCAGGAAGGAGGAGGCAGATCCCAGAGTAGGAAGGAGGTGGCGGGTCCCAGAGCAGGAAGCAGGAGGTAGGTTTTAGCACAGGAAGGAGGAGGCGGGTTCTAAAGCAGAAAGAAGGAGGCAGATCCCAGAGCAGTAAAGAGGAGGTGGGTTCCAGAGCAGAAAGGAGGAGGCGGATGCCAGAGCAAGAAGGAGGAGGCAGATCCCAGAGTGGTAAAGAGGAGACAGGTTCCAGAGCAGTGAGGAAGAGGTAGGTTCCAGAGGAGGAAGGAGGAGAAGGAGACTGTCTATGGCCATACCACCCTGAACACACCGGATCTCATCTGATCTCAGAAGCTAAGCAGGGTCGGGCCTGGTTAGTACTTGGATGGGAGGAAGGAGGAGACAGGCTCCAGAGCAAGAAGAGGGAATTGGTTCCAGAGCAGGAAGGAGAAGGCAGATCCCAGAGTAGTAGAGGAGGCAGGTTCCAGAGCAGATAGGAGGTAGTTTCCAAAGCAGGAAGGAGCAGGCAGATCCCAGTGCAGGAAGGAGGAGGAGGTAGATCTCAGAGCAGGAAGGAGAAGACAGGTTCCAGAGCAGAAAAGAGGAGGCAGGTTCCAGAGCAAGAAGTGGGAGTTGGTTCCAGAGCAGAAACGTGAAGATGGATTTTGGCAATCTCAGAGCAGGAGGAAGAAGGTAGTTCCCAGCTCAGGAAGGAGGAGGCAGGTTCCAGGGCAGGAAGAAGGAAGAAAGAGGAGGCAGTTTTCAGAGCAGGAAGGAGGAGGCAGATCCCAGTGCCAGAAGGAGGAGGCAGATTCCAGGTCAGGAAGAAGTAGGTGGCTCCAGAACAGGAATACGGAGGTGAGTTTCAGCACTTCCAGAGCAGGAAGAAGGAGTAGCAGGTTCCAGAGCAGGAAGGAGGAGGCAGGTTCCAGGGCAAGATGAAGGAGGAGGCAGGTTCCAGGGCAGGAGGGAAGAGAAAGCAGGTTCCAGAGCAGGAGGAGGCGGCAGATCCCAGAGCAAGATGCAGGAGAAGGCAGGTTCCACAGCAGGAAGGAGGAGGCAGGTTCCAGGGCAGGAAGGAGGAGAAGGCAGGTTCCACAGCAGGAAGGAGGAGGCAGATCCCAGTGCAAGATTAAGGAGAAGGCAGGTTCCACAGCAGGAAGGAGGAGGCAGATCCCAGTGCAAGATTAAGGAGAAGGCAGGTTCCAGAGCAGGAAAGAGCAGGAGACTCCAGAGCAGGAAGGAGAAGGCAGGTTCCAGAGCAGGAAGGAGGAGGTGGTTCCAGAGCAGGAAGGAGGAGGCTGGTTCCAGAGCAGGAAGGAGGAAGCAAATCTCAGTGCGAGATGAAGGAGAAGGCAGGTTCCAGAGCAAGAAAAGGAAGGTGGTTCCAGAGCAGGAACGTGGAGGTGGGTTTTGCAAGTTTCTGAGCAGGAAGGAGGAGGCAGGNAGGAGGAGGCAGATCCCAGAGCAAGATGCAGGAGAAGGCAGGTTCCACAGCAGGAAGGAGGAGGCAGGTTCCAGGGCAGGAAGGAGGAGAAGGCAGGTTCCACAGCAGGAAGGAGGAGGCAGATCCCAGTGCAAGATTAAGGAGAAGGCAGGTTCCAGAGCAGGAAAGAGCAGGCAGACTCCAGTGCAGGAAGGAGAAGGCAGGTTCCAGAGCAGGGAGGAGGAGGTGGTTCCAGAGCAGGAAGGAGGAGGCTGGTTCCAGAGCAGGAAGGAGGAAGCAAATCTCAGTGCGAGATGAAGGAGAAGGCAGGTTCCAGAGCAAGAAAAGGAAGGTGGTTCCAGAGCAGGAACGTGGAGGTGGGTTTTGCAAGTTTCTGAGCAGGAAGGAGGAGGCAGGCTGCAGAACAGGAAGAACGAGGTGGTTCCGAAGCCGGATGAAGGAGGTGGGTTTCAGCAGTTTCAGAGCAGGAAGAAGGAGATGGTTCCGGAGCAGGGAGGAGGAGGTGGTTCCAGAGCAGGAGAAGAAGGAACTAAGTGAGACTGGGATGTGGTTTGCCTTTCACTAGTGACAAAGCACTGAAAGTGAGTACAGGTTAATTGTACAGGCCTGGAGGCAAAATTTGAGGGAGTTGACATCTAAAGCTTCTTTTCTGACTGGCAGTAACTGGCAACTTGGAGGGGTAGGAAATTCGAGGTGAATGCAGGACGTTAAGAACAACCTCTGAAGAACAGGAGACACAGACTGATGAGAAAATAAGCCAGTTATTGGAAGTTTCCCCCTATTTAAAAACAACAACAACATCCATGTTTAACACTGTAAAATAATTTACTTAACCATAAAATGAAGAGGAGCATCTCAGAAGAGATTTTCTCCACTGTCCAGTCTCCTGGCTCCAGGCAGCAGGCTTACCACCTGCTGGTTTTTACAGAAAATTTGCATCTTTTCAATACTCTCTTATTCTGTTCACCAACTGCTCCAGTCCTGCAGCAGGTTGTTTCTTAGTTTATTTGTTTTCCTCAAATTTTAAGATTATTTCAACAACTGGGTACTGTAGATATAAAAAAAGGATATGAGGCCAGGTGTGGTGGTTCACACCTGTAATCCCAGCAATTTGGGAGGTTGAGGCAGGAGTTTGAGACCAGCCTGGACAACAGGCTTAGAACCCTGTCTCTGGTTTTTAAAAAATGAAAAAAACTTAGCTCGATGTGGTGGCATGTTCCTGCAATCCCAGCTACTTGAGAGGCTGAGGCGAGAGGGTCACTAGAGCCTAGGAGTTTAAGGCTGTGGTGAGCTAGGATCGTGCCACTGCACTGCAGCCTGAGTATCAGAGTGAGACTCTGTCTCCAAAAAATAAAATTTAAAAAAAAAATGGATTTGATGATGCTCATTATAAAGCTTTCCATCACCATAACAGGAAACAAGCTTTTCTCCTTACTCATTGTATCTTATTTTTCTCTTTTTTCTCCTTTTTTTTTTTTTTTTTTTTGAAAGAAGTCTCGCTCTTGTTCCCCAGGCTTGAGTGCAATGGCTTGATCTCGGCTCACTGCAACCTCCACCTCCCAGGTTCAAACAATTCTCCTGCCTCTACCTCCCAAGTAGCTGGGATAAAGGCGCCTGCCACCATGCCTGGCTAATTTTTGTATTTTTTAGTAGAGACAGGGTTTCACCATGTTGGCCAGGCTGGTCTCGAACTCCTGACCTCAGATAATTCACCTACCTTGGCCTCCCAAAGTGCTGGGATTACAGGCGTGTGCCACCACGCATGGCCATTTTTCTCTATTAGTATTTCATAATTTTTTCAACATCAAGAAACCAGGATTCTATTTGATGCGTTCTAGTTAATAAGACATGTTAATGATCTTTATTTTCTATGCTTTAGTAATGAGCAATTCATACTTAAATGAATAAAATTAGCTTTTACCTTCAGTTGGTAAAGTTGACCTCAAGTCTGAGCTGAAGATTTTCTCAGAAACTTTCAAATCAAGATCTAGATCTCCACAGATAAGAATAATGGAGTGACTCCACCAGCAGATTTTACCTACAGAAAAAGCAATGATTTATTAGAACTTTGTGTGAAGGAGAGGTGTTGCATAGTTATTACTGAATCATGTAAACATACCAAGTCTCCAAATAGTACTGAAGTTTTTTATTTCTACTCATTAGGCAAATACATACCAGTTAACATTTTTTGAAAGCTTCCTATATTGCTGGTATTTTTTCATATGTAACCACATTTGTTTCTTTTTTTTTTTTTTTTTTTTTGAGATGAAGTCTCACTCTGTGGCCCAGGCTGGAGTGCAGTGGTGTGATCTCTGCTCACTGCAACTTCCTTCTCCCAGGTTCAAGCGATTCTCCTGTCTCAGCCTCCTGAGTAGCTGGGACTACAGGTGTGCACCACCATGCCCAGTTAATTTTTATATTTTTAATAGAGATAGGGTTTTGCCATGTTGGTCAGGCTGGTCTCAAACTCCTGACCTCAAGTGATCTGCCCGCCTCTGCCTGCCAAAGTGCAGGGATTACAGGCATGAGACACCGTGCCTGGCCCATATTTGTTTATCATTGATATCATTTTGCAGATGAAGAAAATGGAACACAGCTAGTGAATGACAGTCACGATTTGTACCCAAGGATTCTGGCTCTAGGTTCTGAGTTCTTAATCACAGAACAACCTTAACACACTGTCTTGACATAGGTCCATATACTCTAGTAAAGAGTTTTAAAACTTAGATGATATGAGGAATCCTAGATGGTTTATTCCCACTCAATTGCTAGTGCTTCTCAAAATATGTAAATATCATCTAAAATTCAAAATACTATAGTCAGGGTGAGATAGTGACAAGAGTCTGAATCAAGGGGAGACAACCTGGGTATTTCAGATAGAGGACTAAGCAATGGGCTATGTGTTCACAATATATCTGAAACTCTCCTATGCCTAAAAAACTTAGGCTTTTGGGCTAGATGACCAGAAAAGTGCTTATAGTTCTAAAAAAGAAAGCATACACTGTGAAACCCTTGACCTCCTCCATCGCCAATATGTTTCCTTCTTTCTGAGTAGTCATTCATTATCTATTCTTCTAGGCTTTAGTCAAAATCTCTGTCTTCTCTCTCTTTGCCCATTGGTCTTTTCTTTCACTTTATACTTTGTTAATGAAGATCTATTCTGGACAATTAAGCATTTCTTAGGATAACAGACAACTAAATTTGTTCTTTTGAACCCTTTTAGAAACAAAGCATAAAGAAATAAAAATGCATAATGCTCAATATTCTCTAAGTATCATATATAATAATAGATCATGAGCTTGACTGGAAGCCCTTTCAGGAAAAGGAACAGGCTGGAGAGCCCGAGCAAGTGGTAGCATGCAGGGTGCACTGTGGACAACATTGATGAGCAGTACATCTCCCTCCTTCAGGGATATTCCATGTTTGCTAACTCAGTGTGCTGCATACATTTACTTACACTTGCAAATAAGTAAACATGTTGAGATTCAATATGTGAACTCGAAACAAGGCCTGCAGTCACTATATTTTCTAGGTATTTCTGCCAAAGTAAACATTTTTCCTTGGATCTTGATTCTCTGATTCTCCAATCTTGTTTTCTTTGTATTTTGCTTTGATCCTGTCTTGTTTCTGCTGTTCTTCTTGAACATTTAAAATGTGTGCTTTTCCCTGAATAAAGGGTAAAGAAACTCTAGAGTGTGCTTGGGTGTGGCAGCTGGCTTTGCAAATAAGAAAGCATCTTAAAGGATCAGTACATGGTGTTAGCATCCAAAATCAATGGCATTAACGGCCCTTCTATCATCAGAGTGCGAGGAGGGATCAAACTTCTAACAAACTGCCATATGAAATTTCCTTTAGCTCGTTTCTCTAGCCTTTGCTACACAATTATTTTTATTTTTTTATTTTTTGCTTCAGAAATGTCCTTTATTTTTTCTTTTTTTTTTTTTTAATGTTACTTAAAGTTCTGGGATACATGTGCTGAACGTGCAGGTTTGTTACATAGGTATACATATGCTACGGTGGTTTGCTGCACCCATCGACCCATCATCTAGGGGTTTTTGTTTTTTGTTTTGAGATGGAGTCTCGCACTGTCACCCGGGCTGGAGTGCAGTGGTGCAGTCTCAGCTGACTGCAACCTCTGCCTTCCCGGTTCAAGCAATTCTCTTACCTCAGCTTCCCAAGTAGCTGGGATTACAGGTGCCTGCCACCATACTCGGTTAATTTTTTGTATTTTTAGTAGCGATGGGGTTTCACTATGTTGGCTAGGCTAGTCTCAAATGCCTGACCTCGTGATCCACCCACCTCCCAAAGTGCTGGAATTACAGGCATGAGCCACTGTGCCCGGCCTGTCATCTAGGTTTTAAGCCTGGCATGCATTAGATATTTGTCCTAATGTTCTCCCTCCCCTTTCTACCCACTCCCCAACAGTCCCCAGTGTGTGATGTTCCCCTCCCTGTGCTACACAAATTACACCCATATTGCAACAGTAACAGCAGCAGCAGCAATAATATATAATGATGATAATAATAACAACAACATAGCATTTTCTCTAAGCCAGTACTCTTCGCAGCACTCTACTAGTATTAATCAGATGGTCTGCAATAGCCACACGAGATAGGTGCTATTGTTACCTACATTTTATAGATGACACAAGAAACAGGTTAGTTCACTTGCTCAAAGTCACACACTGGTAAGCGGTGGGCGCAGGATTTGAGCTCAGGAAACATGACTCCAGAACACCAACTCATAATCTCATTAATCTAAAATGCCTCATAAATATCTCGACAATGGCCTTAAGACACTCCAAGGTTCCAACTATTTTCCCAGTCAAATATGAATGAATTTCCGTAATTACACAAATGATATCACACATCCAGAAAAGTCCCTATCTCATAAAACTATATTCTTCTCTGCACAACCACAGAAATTCAGAACTAAAAGTCTAATAATTATACCCTGTAAGATTCTTACAAAAATCCAAAATAAAAAAGAATTCAGAAACTATTCCTTTTAACTTTGTAAAATAAAGTAAAAACTAAAAGCTCAGATTTCCTGTACAAAGTATGTCTTACTTTTTGTGTCAAAAGAATTTCAAACTTGCAGAAATGTTGTAGGAGTTGTTCAAAGAACTCTCATGTATCCTTCACCGGGAGACCCCAAATTGAGTTAGGCCAACTTTCCCAGTAGTGCTCTTTCTAGTCAAAGGATCCATTTCAGGATCACACTTTCTATTTAGTTGTCATCGCTCTTCTGTCTCTTTTGATCTGGAATAGTATCCTTGACCTTCACGACCTTTATATTATGGAAGGCAGCAGGTGAATTAATTTGTAAAATGCCCCTGAACTGGGATTAGAGATGTTCTCATGAAAAGATCTGAAGACTGCATTGTTTGGAAGACATGCTATGTTCTTCTCATTGCATCCCATCAAGTGACACAGAACACTGTGTGTCCCGTCACTGCTGATGAGATCTCTGATCACTTGAGGAAGGTTGTGTCTTCCAAGTTTCTCCAGTAAAGCTCCTGTGTTTCCCCTTAAAATGCATAAGGATTTGTGGACAGATACTTTATGGTTATATAAAGATTCTGATCCTCATCCAACCTGTATTCACTATTGTTAACATCCGTTGATGTTTCTTACCTGGATTAATTATTACTGTGATGACTGCCAAATGGTAATCTCTCCAATTCCAGAATTCCTTCTATATATCAGACAGTGTTCTATTTTAAGGAAGAATTTTCTCCTCTCCCCACATTTTCATGCATTTATTTATTTATGCAAGTGTGGATTCATGTATTTCTTGTTTAGTGGGATATAATCTGTAACTATCATTGTCATTTTGGTGCTCAAATTGTTCCAGGTTTCACATGGGTTTAGTGACAATCCCTTCAAGCTGACTGCTGCATTCTTGTGGCGTCTCCCAATATTCTTTCAGAGTTTCTGTATCTTCTGTCACAAGACATTCAGGGTTCATCTTGTACCTTTTCTTTCCCAGCTCTAGAACCAGACATTTTTTTTTCAAAGACCCATAGTTGCTTTAAGCAAAAACTGGAATTTCGAAACTACAATCTGGGTAGCAGATGTGCTCATATTTACTGGGCTGTCACTGCATCCTGGCCCTTTCAGTGAACAGAGTTAGGAAATGGGTGTGGGGTGTGAGGTGTGGGTGTGTGTGGGTGTGTATGTGTGTGTGCATTTATTCATAGACATGCGTACACTTTAACGTTTATATTATTTCTACACTGAAATTTCTATATCTATAAAATTTCTACATATCAAAATCCACACATTCACAATGAAACCTTAAATTCCTACCAACAATACAGGGTTCATTCTAGCTCTCCCCTTTTTTATATCTGTAACTGTTCTCCCACAGTAAGAAGTCCGACTCCTGTTACCTTCAATACGTTTACTTATTTGCCCTGATAGGTCTCCTTGCTGAGACGTGCCTAATGGCTTTTTGACAAATGGAAGGAAGAAAGGAAGAAGGAAGGAAGGAGGGCCAGCAATACCAGCTTTTTAAGAATTGGTCATCTATTTATGATCAAAATATAATCAGGCTAAATTATCAACACAGCAGCTCACTCCCTGGCCATAGCAGATACCAGAGTTTAAAGTAGTCTTCCAATGGCTTGTCATCTTTCAATGTGTGTAGGACACACAACTGTTCACATCTTTACTACAAAAAAATTTTTATGTATATATTATTGGGTAATAAAAGTTTTAAGAACCATGTGTGGCTTTGTCAAAACAGATCAAAGAAATTCTAGTGTATCCTTACTGGACACCCATCCCCATTACAGCGAAGATGGGGAACGTGGGGCCCAGAAGGGTCACAGGTTTTGCTCAAGGTCCCAGAATTAATCAGTAGCAAAGCACAATCCAACCCTGGAGTTGAAGAAACACAAAATGGACACAATAAGACCTACCTACCTCATAAGCATACTGAGAAGATCAAGACAGTACTTGTGAAAATACTGTCCCTGAGGTGTACTATACAATTACAAGTGGCTCCTTTCCCCTTGTCATACATAGACAGCTTCTGTTCAGAAACTGGTTGAACCAACATGGTAAGATGGTTTCCACTCTGGCTCCAAGTTCATTCACATTAAGCGAATCACTGAGCATCATTCAAGCTTTTCGTGTCTTAGTTTTCCCTGAAAGAGGAACTAAATCCCTACCCTGCCTATCCCTGAGGAAGACAAGCACCTCTGGAGTGGGGGTTATAAGGCAGGGCTTTGTCATCAGTATAAATTCTAATCCTGCTCCACCGTTACTGAGCTGGATGGCTTTGGGTAGGAGTAGGTCACTGAACTTCTCTAAGCCTCTATCTCTCATCTGTAAAATGGAGACAATGACACCTAAGTTCTCAGAGCTGCTGTGCAAATTAAATGAGAAAAAAGTATGTTAAGTGATTCACACGAAGTCTAGTGCCCCATTTGATAAATGAAGACTCCTCTATCACCACCACCCTCATCATGCTACCACCATCATATCTCCATTACCAGAGTCATCCCTATTACCGTCAGTCCTTTGAGTCGCTTGCGATGCATAATACCGGTGGAAAGTGAGAACTATTTCAAATGTGCTATGGTCATTAGTATGGACGGAATCTCTGGCCCCCAAAATTCATATGTTGGAATCCTATCCTCCAGTGTGATGGTATTAGGAGGTAGGGCCTTTGGGAAGTGATCAGGGCATGAGGGTGGAGTCCTCATGAACACAATTAGTGCCCTTATAAAAGAGACCCAGAAAGCTCTCACTCACTTTCTGCCATGTGAGGATACAAGAAGCTGACAATCTGCAGTCACGAAAAGGGCCCTCATCAGAACCCAACCATGCTGACACTCAGATCTTAGACTTTTAGCTTCCAAAGCAATCAGAAATAAATTTCTCTTGTTTATAAGCAATACACCCTTGGGTACTTTGTTACAGCTGTCCGAACTCACTCAGGCAGTCATAAATAAAACAAAGCTCATTTTATATTTGCAAGAGAACATTTAGGCAACTCCTAAAGTACTTCCTTGTCTTTCTGTATTGGGCCTCATACAGTGCTTAAGGATGGTCCCAGTTTCTAGCTATTCTCCCCTAGGATATTGAATATAGTCGGTTCCCCCCAAACATCTTGGGTATAAGAGATGAAATTCATCAAATGAAATGTGACAGTTTGATACTTTACCACACAGGAGCTAATTAAAGATGCAATTTCAGACGAGAATAAAAAAATAAAGCAATGGGTTACTTTTATGAGAAGGGGGAAAGTGATAAAACTCTTAAAAGATTTAAAACAGATTTAGGGGCATAAACAGTCTTCACGCAGGCCAAAAACGGTGGATATCTTTTCTTAAAGCGTAACTCCCGGCAAACTGAAACATTTTATTACTTAGGTTAACTGTTTTTTTCCTTCCCAGAAACATTACACACACACACACACACACACACACACACACACACACACACACACACACCCCTGGTGTTCAATGAAATACCAGGTGCACTGTGGCTTTCACTCTGTTTTAAAAGAAAAAAAAAAATCTATTGTCACTCATGGGCTTCAGCCTAGCCTGTCAAGCAGGAATTAAAATCTCTTTAAAAAGAAGCTTTGCGTGGTTCATGTGTCATGCTGACATGAGCTGGATCAGCTTACAGAAGGGGCCAGAGATAAGGCATCCAAAGGAGGTTAGAAGTAAGCAGCCCCCAGAAAAATTTCTGATTTCTTTACTCATCTACCCTCTATCCTCCTTACCCCTCCCTCCTTCCCTCTCGCCCCTTTATAAAAATTGGTTCAATGTGCAATACAGAAGAAAGAGCTATTTCTTTCCCTTTATTAACAACAGCACTAGATTCTGAAATTAACAAATATCTACCTCCTTCCAATTTCTAAGGATCTCTTAATTTTTCTTCGAAAATCATAAAACAAAAAACGCATCAGTTTACCCCACTTATCAGGCCTTTCATTTTATTAAGTCCAAAGCTACAAGGCCTGTAGAGCGGAGGACTGTTTGGCTTATTTTAAAAGAATACATCAAATATTAGCTGTAAATTGGTCATAAATGGGGCCACTTAAGCCTCTACAGAAAAGAACTGTAAGGACTTGGGATTAAAATTGCAGGAAGCCAAAAAGAAAATTGAGGACAAGGAAAGGACTGATGGGTTTGGTGCTATTATCTCTGAGAATACTAAGGACACTGAGGCTTTGAAAAAAAATTACATGGGTGACCTTGAGAACAAGTCCAGACTGAGAAGTCAGCTTGGTGTAGCTTCCTGCAGGGGTGGAAGCAGAGCAGGCTGAATTCTTCATTTCCAAATGGATGATGAAGATGTTTCAGATAAGCAGTTTTGATTTCCTTTTAGCATGCGGAGCTGCAAGCTGCACTTCTAAGCAGAATAAATGTCATGCAGCCCTTGTAAAATGCTCCATCTTCAGTAGCTGTGGTTTGAAACTCAGAAATCATCCTAGAGGATTTCATGACTTTGGGGCATATAAGATTGGAAATTAAAAATGGACGCTATGAACTACAGCCTTTTTGTCTTCATCCTCTGTCACTTCACACAGAACAGGAAGCCCTGAGCCATTAAGGAGACCCGACTTATACTTCCTGAAACTCTGCTTCAAAATGAGAACTGGGAGCAGATCCTAGACCCCAGGGAATGTAACTAGTGCAAATTTCTCTACGCTTCAACTTCCTGGAAGATGGATTTACTAATACACTGCTTTTAGAGCAGTGGTTCTTAAATTGGTTAATCTCAGGATACCCTTATGAATCTTAAAAAATTCTGAGGCAGGGCACAGTGGCGCATGTCTGTAGTCCCAGCTACAGGAGGCTGAGACGAGAGGATCGCTTGAGCCTAGTAGACTGAGATTAGCCAGGGCAACATAGCAAGACCCCATCTCAAAAAAAATAACTTATTGAGGACTTCAAAGTGCTTTAGTTCATGTAGATTATATCTCATGATTTCATTTATAACATTTATCATGACATAAATTAAAACTGAGAAATGCTTAATATTTATTACTGCTTAAAAAAGAATTTATGGTCCAGGCACAGTAGCTCATGTCTATAATCCCAGCACTTTGGAGGCCGAGGCGGGTGGATCACTTGAGATCAGCAGGTTAAGACCAGTCTGGCCAACACAGAGAAACCCCTTCTCTACTAAAAATACAAAAATTAGCCAGGAGTAGTGGTGCATGCCTGTAATCCCAGCTACTCAGGAGGATGAGGCAGGAGAATCACTTGATCCTGGAAGGCAGAGATTGCAGCGAGCCAAGATTGCACCACTGCACTCCAGCCTGGGAGTCAGAGAGAGACTTCGTGCCCCCCCCAAAAAAAAAGAATTTATAACCCATTACTGTTAACATAAATAATATATTTTTTATAAGGGATAATTAGATTTTCCTAAAACATTTAGTGAGAAGAGTGGTATTATTTTACTTTGCAATTTTTTTAATGCCCAGCATAACTGAAGATAGGTGCATCCAATCTGTTGTGGTATCATGCTTGGTTGACGTGTGTAGAAAACCCATTTCCACACAAATGCCTAGTTGGCAAATACAGGATTAAAGAAATAGCCTTTCAGATCACTGTGGATATTCTTTCTTTGATACTACGCCCAAACTCAACAACTGGAAGTTTATATAGGAATCTGAACATCTAGCAGTGAACTTTTCATACTCTGATATATTAAAACCCATTAATTTATCTAGCATTTTGAATGGATCTTTTACCAACATATCATTTTGTAACATCGATCATCGGTTGTTTAGAAAATAGCGACTTGCTGAGTTATACAGTGGTTCTGAATATACAGTGGAAAACTTCACTGTACACTTGTGAAAGAAAAAGAATGGAAAAGACAAATAACATCTTAGTATTATTACGAAAATAGATCAACACTGCAGATTCACTGAAAAGGGACCCCAGGGGTTTATGAACCAAACTTTCAGAATCGCTATTTAGGCCATGATGGTACCTGAAAACAGTGACTCAACCTGAGAAGGGGGTAGTGGTTGGCCCAGTCATTGGGCCAACCTTTAGGGGTCCTTTTAGGGGACAGATGACATGAAAATAAAACATATCCCCAAATTGACTTTACTCTAAAACACATGAGCTCTATATGGCTTCCAAGCTTTCTTTCAGACACCAGAAAGGTTACGACTCGTTGGATTTGACATTGATCTCTAGCGCAAAAGTGCCCAAGTTTAAGCAACAATAATCATGATTTAGGCCAAAATCTAGATCTGAAAATAATATTTTATAACTAGCAAGCCAGAATCATTTACTACCAATGTTTTTGTCTTTACTAAATTCTGAGGTTGAGTGGTTCCTCCAAAATCATTATTTGTTAGAGACCCAGCTACTACTAAGAGAATTTTAGATCTTTAATCATTGGACCCTAACTCTTAACCTACATCTTCAAATGTCAGCTCCTAAACTAGGGACTTAATTGTCTGGTTTAATACTGTAGCCCCAGTTCCAGAACCTAAAAGTCAGTGCCCTGTTCAAAGCTCAAAATGTATTTGTAAAATGAATGAATGACTTAGTTTGCACATAAATACCATTGAATAATCTAATGGCAAATACGATGATACTGTGTTCACCCTATTGAAAAAAATGAATATAAAATCCAGCACCAGACTCTACAGCATAACTGTATTTTAATGGATGAGGAAAAATAGATGAAGTGTTTATCTGTAAGTCTACTTTAATCAAAAGCCTTTAATTCACAATCATATTTTCAGTGAAGACCTCACGCCCTTTACAAATTCAGATTTCAAAATCACATCCTCACTCTTTTTCATTCAATGAGATGCAGGAAGTAGCTGAAGAAGAATGAATTCCTGCTGTGGTTAGGCTGCTGCTGCAATGCCATTTGATACTTTATGTAAGGAAAATAAATAAATAAATATTCTCCTAATCCTCTAAAGATCAAAATTCTGACAAAGGCTGGGCAAGAAATGATACTTGGACTAAAATACACTCTTCTAAAAGGGTGTGTATGTGTGTGTGTGTGTAGTTGCATGTGTGCATGGGCACATGACAGTGCAGGTCTCTCTGATCTTTGTTACAGCTGCATAAGTGAGTCCACTGTTCTTTCACTAAAAAAGAAAGAGAGGGGCAAGGTATAGAGAGGTGGAAGAGAAGGTTAGCTTTACAAGTGCCCTGATATTTCAGAAGTTTTGATCATTTGGATTATGTAGGTTATTTTTTTTTTATAGCCTTGCTTGAAGAGAGAAAAAGTGGGCCTCCTTGGTGAACAGAAGTGACTGTTTGTGCAATAGAATTGATTATCTGTTCAAGATGGCTTATGCTGCAGGACTATAAAAAATTGCAGGTGGCTTTGGTTACAAGGGAGCTATCAGTCATCCTGAACTATTGACACATTTTTATGTACTCTAGTCTCAAATCACTCACTAAGGTTACTTATTCATCCATGAAGTCTAAAATTGGGAGTCCTACCAAAGGGAAAGGGAGAGATTTAAACTGAAAAGTCCACCCTCCCTAGTCTCCTAACGACATCACATTTTAAAGCTTGCAGGAAGGGAAAAGCTAAATTCCCTTAAGCTCACCATCCCAGGGTATCACTGGTGTCCAGCTATCACCTTTGTTCAAATGGTAACTGAGAGAGCTATGAATCCCAGGGATTGGGAAAAGCTACTTAAACTCTTTTCACAGCTTTGATTTATGACGGGCCATGAACTAATAAAATTATAGTGAATATTTATTTTTCTTCCACAGTGCGCTTGTCACTAGACAAATTGCAGATGAAATCAATTCCAGTCTGGTCCCAGGAGCTTAAAAATTACTAAGCACATGCTAACACTCCAGGATTAGAAGAGATAGTCAGATAACTACACACAAAGCCGAGAGTGCGAATCTCCTTCCAGAAAAGGATAAAACTGCTGCCAGCATGGCTGTGTGATTTCCCTACCACAAGACAGACCTCCGGGGAAGGCCCGCCTGCCGGCTAATGATCAGAGGCAGTAATTTCTAAGCACATAATGCTGGATTTGAGATGAGGCGGCAAATTGTTTTTATTGGCATTTTTTTCCTAATATAAAAATTCTCAATCTAGATCTAAATTAATGAATGTTGTTACACCTTTGTTCCACAGTTTCTCTCTTAAATTCCAAGCTCTATGCAACCCCACTTTTGTCAATTTTCCAAAACAGCAGGCTTTCCCTGGGACTGTATGATATTCAACTCCATGAACCAAATGAACCATTCTGCAAAGTGTTCTCCCTCTTTCCCTCACTTCTACTGTCCAATATTTGGGCATTTTGTAGCTTATCAGAATCTTTATCCAGCAGAACCTTTATCAAGCAAAAATTCGGACAAGGAGGGGTAAACTCGGTTGTAAAAAAAAAAAAAAACGAAACCACAGGGAATAGAAGAACCCATCAAAGATGTTATGGTATAACATGTTTTTATTTTGTTTTTCTTGGTCATTATTGTCTCAAAATACATTATTTATGGAGTCAGCTATTATTCTATGGAGTAGTCAGAGGTGAAATGTACTGAAATCCATGTGGATTTTGGAAGAGAAAAGGAAGAACACCTCTTGACAATAAAATCAATGATAGTCGGTTTCTACTTCTATGTTACTATGAACTTCATGTCTTTATGCCTATTTCTGGCACACTCCCCAGGATTTCCCATTTATTCATTCATATATTCAGCATGTAATACATGTTAAACATAGTATTAGATCACAGAAATAGAAGTCTACAGAAATCATGGTTCCTGAACCCAAAAAGCTCAATGTAGTAGTGAGTTTAGGCGTTCAAAATGTTTTAAATTAAAAAAATAATAATGAAAAGAGGAAGGCTGGGAGTGGAAGAAAGAAAAGGAAAGAAGGGAAAGGAAAAGGAGGAAATCACAACAGTAAATTGGAAATACACACTTAACAGAAAGTAGAAACAGGAGGGAATCGCTGAGAACATTCTAGGGCAGGAGGATGTTTGAGAGGAGCTGCAGGCCAGACTTGGCTGAGAGTCACAACTGAAAGGAGTCGTGGACAGAGACGCTCACCAACTCACCTGTTGAGTTAGGAGGGTGGGAATGCAGGAAGGACAGAGGCAGGAAACAATAGCTTGGAGAACTTCTGTCCCAGGCTTGAAACCCTCTTTATGATAGTCCTCTCCATCACCTTTCACATCTTCACAGTCACCAAGTCCTGACTTTGCTGGCTTTGAAATCTTACATCAGCCCCATCTTTTCTCTTCCTGCTGGTTCCGTTCCAGCAGGGGACTTCCTTATGTACTGTGCACTGCTGAGGTGGCCCCCAACCGTGCCCTGTGCTCTACGGTCTCCACCAGCCAACCAGCATCCCACCCATACTCTACTGTCTACACCATCTTCTGAAAATTGCACTTGGCATGGCCAGTTGTCTTCAGGTGAAAATCCCAATGCACTCACTCAGACTCAGTTCATGGACCCTTATAATTAACAACGATCTCATTATCAAAGCTATGCTTCAGCACTTGGCTCCATTTTAAGGCAGTGGCTTCACTGCCCGACAAATGGACAAGGCTATAAAATAGGGATGACTGGCTGGGCACGGTGGCTCACACCTGTAATCCCAGCACTTTGGGAGGCTGAGGCGGGTGGATCACCTGAGGTCAGGAATTCAAGACCAGCCTGGCCAACATGGTGAAACCCCGTCGCTACTAAAAATACAAAAATTAGCTGGGCGTGATGACGCATGTCTGTAATCCCAGACACTCGAGAGGCTGAGGAGAAGAAAATCACTTGAGCCTGGGAGGTGGAGGCTGCAGTGAGCCAAGATCGCGCCACTGCACTCCAGCATGGGCAACAGAGCAGGACTCTGTCTCAAAAAATAATAATAATAAATAATAAATAAAATAGGGACCGTTAGATTAACTATCTTATAGGGTTGAAAATTAAATAAGGATGTATGCACAAACAGAAGACAGTGTCTGGCACTTTGTAAGCCCTTAATGAAAGGGGTAGTAGGGGGAGAGGAGGAGGGGAAGGAAGAGGAGAGGAAGGAGGAGAGGAAGGAGAAGGGCGAGGAGTTTGTACTTTTAGATTCTCCCATAAGATTGCCCTGCCTCTTTCTCATTTCCTCTCCTCCTCAAAATGTCCAATAATAATCTCAACTCCACCACAAAGCTCTTTTCAGCCCATAGTAATTCTCCCTTCTGGGAGCACAATTCAGTACTAATTTTATCCATTCATTATTAACTCTGCCAAAATTTAATTCTCCTCCTAACAGAATCCCGGCACTTAAAGGAAGACTAACCATCCTCTCCATTTACCCAAGCAAAATGATCACCACTCTTCATTCCACAAATGGATTAATCTCAATATTAACCTGTTAAATTGCTCTCAAATCTCCCCTTCTTTTCATTCCCATTTTCCAGAATGTTCACTTAACTAGAGGTAAATTAATACAGATTTACTTTATTCACTAATTAAAATTATAGATAAGTCTCCATGGAGAACTTAATCATGATATTTGACATCACATGACTGTTGTAAAGATTAAATGCAATAATATGAGTAAAATTTGTAACTATCTTTAAATGCAAACATATGACATAACATGGAGGTGTTTTCATTATGGCTATAAAAAATGTCCAGTAGCTCGATCAAAAACTTCTGATAAACAAGAGTTCAAAATGGCACAGGTTAACAGCAAGTTGGCATTTGAAAGCATTGAACATAGTATCAAGGTATCAAAACATGTAGGATTAGAGTGCCTTAAAGAAGTACTTCAACTTCTACTTCAATATAATGGACTAGATTAGATCAGACCAACCTTCCCAACAGAGAACTAAAATAACCAGGAAAAAAAAATCGTTAAAATAGCCTCTGCTTGAAGGCATTAGAGGACTATCAAGGCACAATGATTTGAAAGGTCATGACTGTGGAGAGAAGGGAGCCTGACATTTGACTTCTCTTTAACCCATTTGCTGACTCTATTGCAAACAGTGGAAAACTAAGTTGAACAGGTTTATTTCAGCTTCCGAGAGCAGGACAGGCAAAAATTAGAGTTCATAGCCTGCTAAGAGAAAAGGCCCTATAACCCCACTCTCAGCTGTGATTCCGAAGTGCTAACCCAAAGGAGTAAGCATAAACCAGAAGCAGCCCTCACAAAGACTAAAGCCCACCTTCAGAACAGTTTAATCCCTGCACAGATCAAGGGGATCCGTCCTTGGCCTATCCGCCCCCCAGAGGAAAAGGAAATCCCCTACAGAGGAAAAGAACATCACACACAGGTGAAAATCGTCTCTATACTTTTAATACACAATGCCCAGCGTTCGTGCTTACAAAAATAAGATGCTTATCTTACACAGTAAGAATTTTGCTTACCAAAATAAGAATTAACCAAAAGCAAGAGAAAATAAGAAACAACAGAAACAGACCCATAGGGAAATAAGATACTGTGGTTAACAGAAGGGGATTTAAGTATAAACTGTGATTTATATGTTTAATAAATCAGCAAAACTAAAGGATTCCACGTAAAATGAATCAAAAGGGGCACTCTGTAATTTGAAATATAACCACTGGTAGGAAAATATTCAAAAGATGGGTCCAGCAGCATATTGTATACAGCTAAAGAGATCAAAGAAAGATGGATAATATGTAAGAAAATATCCAGATTAAAGCATGGAGAGAAAAACAGAAAGTAACATGTGAAACATAGTTTCACACACATTTAATTAGAATCCCAGAAAAGAGAAGAGAATCAGGTAAAAGCAATAGTAAAGGGATAATAGCAGAGAATTTTCCAAAATAAATTTCTCCAAGCCACAAGTAAAAGAAGTGCTACAAATACTGAGTAAGGTAAACAGAAGGAAATCTACACCTAGAACAGTATAGTCCAAAAACAAATGAAATCTCAAAACTGCTGGAAAAGAGAACATTTTTTAAAGCTGTCAGGGATGGTAGTGCTTATGGGAAGAGAGTTTTCAAATGGCAAATATAAGACTCTCAATGGAAACATGGTAGCCAGAAGGTTTGATATCAGAAATGATATCTTTAATGCACTGAAAGAAAATAATTTCCAAGAATTCTATGACCAGTGAAAATATTTCTTAAAAATAAAGGCAAGATAGAGTCCTTTAAATAAAGTCAGAGGGATTCTATCACCAGAATACCTGAACAGAAGAAATTCAAAAGAAGCTTTCAGGCAGAAGAAAATAATCCCAGATGAAAGCTTGTTGTACCATTCTTCCCACAATGAGTGTTTTTAAGTAGATGTGAAAAGATCAGATTATAGATCTGAAGACTGAAGAATACTTTTAGGCTTCTGCTTGATCTGTCCTGTTCAATATTTGCTTAAATAACCTGAATGGCACTTAATAGAAAATAAACACAGAAAATGTGGAAATGTTAATATGTTCACTAATTTTAAGATTCAAAATATGCTCCAATATACCGTAAAAACTAATTCACTTTTATTGAAAAATATGTTAAGATTTGAAGCTCTATATTTACCTACATCTTTCCTCAGAATAGTCTGCATTCCAAACCATCAAATCTCTGTCCTTCTCTCAAGATCCATTTTAAGTTCCCTTAACATTTATTTTTCATTTATTTTGTACCTATTTTTGTCTATGATAAACCAGGCACTGTGTTAATTTTTAGGGCAGGAAGATAGCTCACACTCATTATCTTCCCAGTACAAAATCTGCCTGGCTATTTTTCTTGATTACACACAACTGAATGTATTCTAGTCCTCTCTAACTCCTAGAAGGCCCATGATGGTCATTTATTTGGTTGTTGGTTTTTTAATCTCATCTCTATACCACAACCTCCCTGAGATTCATGCACCGATGATCTATCTACGTCACTTAGCACCACACTGTGCACATCAGAACCACTGAATCAAATCTTGACAGAAGGAAACAATAGGCCCCAACTCACATGATGGGGTTTAATAGAGACAAATGGAAAATTCCTCATTCAAGTATTTGAGAATGAGCCACAGGGTTGGGGCACAGTGGCTCACACCTATAATCCCAGCACTTTGGGAGGCCAACGTGGGAGGATCGCTGGAGCCCAGGAGTTCAGGCCAGCCTTGGCAACATAGCAAGACTCCATCTCTACAAAAAATGAAAAAGTTAGCTGGGCATGTTGCCACATGCTGTAGACCCAGTTACTCAAGAGGCTGAGCAGGGAGAATTGCTTGAGCCCAGGAGTTTTAGGTGGCAGTGAGATATGATCACACCACTGCACTTCAGCCTGGGCAACAGAGTGAGACCCAGCCTCAAAAAAAAATGAATGACATAAGCATTGGGTGGGAAGGCTCTGCCTTGTGATAAGGAAAAGAAAATCTCAACATTTCAGCTAAAAAGCTCAATATATTTATTTCATTTCATTTCATTTCATTTCATTTCATTTCATTTTTGAGACAGGGTTTTGCTCTTGTCACCCAGGCCAGAGTACAGTGGCGCAATCTCGGCTCACTGCAACCTCCGCCTCCCAGGTTCAAGCAATTCTCCTGCCTCAGCCTCCCAAGTAGCTGGGATTACAGGCGCCTGCCACCACATCTGGCTAATTTTGATATTTTAGTAGAGCAGGGTTTCGTCATGTTTGCCAGACTGGTCTGGAACTCCTGACCTCAGGTGATCCACCCACCTCGGCCTTCCAAAGTGCAGGGATTATAAGCGTGACCCACCACACCTGGCCCTCAAATGTATTCTTTAGGTTCTTTAGGTTGAATCTCACTTTTAATGGCTTAGAATAGAATTAGCTCACATAAAGCCATCTTTTTATTCAAACACCCATAGAAACTAACTTTACCTATGCAGTCTGGTCACGGTCTCAAAAGACTTCTCAAAAGAGCACTGAAGGCAAAGCCACACCCAATGATAAGTGGCACTCAATAGAAAATCTCTTAGTCATGCGGCATCTGAGGTCTGGATCATCCTATGCCCACTCTTCTTTCTTTTCATTCTGATTTATGAAATAATGCTACTTTGGCCCAGGTTTCTGCCACTTCCCAACCAGTTCTAAATTTTCTTTGTTAAAATTAGTTTGTGCTCTACTTTCTTGGTTATCTACTTAAACTTCTGGAGATAAAACTGTTTGAATAGCAAGTCCAGGTTTTACTACATGCTGTTTTTAGCAAGAAAAGAGATTCATTGCAATGGTCTGGACATTGGAGGTCTCGCCTCCTTAGTCTCGTTTTACTATGTTAAGTTTGTAATTCAAGCTTTAAAAAAAAAAATCAGACAAAAACCACTCCATCTGACTTGGCTTTCTAGGACACGACTACTATAATATCACTTCTTTCTCTTGCCCTTTTATTCCTCCCCAAATGCTGTTCTCAGCGCTTCTCCCTTCAGGTTTATGTTGTTGTTTTTTTAATGTAGGTGCATTCCTCCTTCACAAATGAAAGAGAGCCACTGTAGTAGAATAGACAGAATCTGGGGTTTAAAGTTACACGGCCTTAGGCCTAATCCACATTACCGGTGTTAGATGTCTATATGGTGTTAAGCACGTTGCCAAGATACTTAGCTTTCCTGATCTCAGTTTCCTTATCTCTGAAGTGGGGCTAATAATATTAAATTATCAGGACTGTTTTCAGAATAGATGTACATAATAAATTGAAATCTCTGTACATGGTATCTGATATGGTAGAAAGATAGGTACTTACATACATTTGTACATACATATATACATACATGTGTGTACCCTTTTATACATTCTTTCATTACCATATCCAAGAAGGAGTACCTCGGTATCGGTGCTTTCTAAGCAATGAAATTTACCTCTCTATAGTAATTTCAAACTCCCTTTCTAATAGCCAAGCGCTGCATATGCCTTAAATATCTGAGTCACAGGTCAGGGGTGGTGGCTCTCACACCTGTAATCCCAGCACTGTGGGAGGCCAAGGCAGGCGGATCACCTGAGGTCAGGAGTTTGAGACCAGCCTGAGCAACATGGTGAAACTCCATCTCTACTAAAAATACAAAATTAGCTGGGTGTGGTGGTGCATGCTTGTAATCCCAGCTACTTGGGAGGCTGAGTCAGGAGAATCACTTGAACCCAGGAGGCGGAGGTTGCGGTTGAGCCTAGATTGCACCACTGCACTCCAGCCTAGGCAACAAGAACGAAACTGCTTCAAAAAATAAAATAAAATCTGAGTCCTAAGTCCTCTCATCTCTTTCCCCTTGACAGCTCTTCTAGAAGTTTTGGGCATGTCCTAGGGTGGCTGTCCAGAGATCATTCTTGTTACCTTCCCACTACTGCAGTTTCCTCACGGCCTCTCTTCCCCACTAAATACACACAAATGTGGGTTTATAACCTTGAGGATTAAAGTGACATTCCCTTCCAACATGCATGCTTCCTGTTTTTTCCTGAGATGTATCCCATCCATATCCATGACTCTGTCACTTTTATATACAAAGTCCTGGTCTATAAAATCATATCCTGTTCTTGGCATCATTTACAATGGCAGTTGTTCCTTTTATACATCCTTTGTCCTCTATCAAAGTTACAATATTGACTCTCCTATCTTGTTTAAAAAGTGAGCTTGAGCAAGTGCAGTGGCTCACACCTATAATCCCAGTGCTTTGGGAAGCTAAGACAGGAAGATCACTTGAGCCTAGGAGTTCAAGACCAGCCTGGGCAAAATGACACAGGCTCTATTTCTTTAAAAAAAAATAATAATAATTAATTAGCTGGGTATAGTGGCACATACTTGTAGTCCCAGCTACTTGGGAGGCTGAGGCAGGAGGATTGCTTGAGCCCAGGAGTTCAAGGCTGCAGTGAGCTGATCACACTTCTGCTTTCCAGTCTGGGGGACAAGGGGAAAAAAAAAAAAAATTGCCAAGGATCGAGTACAGACAGCGCAGGTATTGAGATGTTCTGTGCACCACCTATCACAGAGTGGGGGCTTAGAACTGTAAACCATCAATCCTTCATACATACATACATACCCCCGGTCTTGGTCATCACCATGGGAAGAGGCTTCATGATGCCTAGAGTCAGAAAATCATAGAAGCCTTGAAATTATAGGGCAATGTGATCAAGTTGTAATCATGTATAAAATATTTATGGAGTTTAGCAGCTAGCAAAATAATGCCAGCAAACAACCAAAGAGTAGCAAGTCAAGATCTATTTTTAAATAATTATCTCAAATTTCAGTGCTTCAATTAAAACTACACAATAAGGTTTTTGTTGTTTGCTTTTGTCTGTTTGTTTGTTTACAAACAGGGTGTTTGTAGCCCAGACTGAATGCAGTAGTACAATAAGCTTACTGCGGCCTCAAACTCCCGGGCTCAAGTGATCCTCCTGTTTTAGCCTCCTAAGTAGCTAGGGCTACAGACATGCGCCACCATGACTGACTAATTTTTTAATTTTTTGTAGAGATGGGACTCTCACTATATTGCCCATGTGGTCTGGAACTCCTGGCCTCAAGTGATCCTCCTGCGTTCGCCTCCCAAAGAACTGAGATTACAGCATGAGCCACTGTAATCTGGACCCGATAAGTTTTTTAAAATAGTATATTGAGAGAAATCTGGTGTTTTTTTTCTTCCTATCCTGCTCATATTCTACGAGAAAATGGAGAAACTGGATTTTAAATAAGGGAAAACATTATGATTTGTTCTATTAATAGCATGAAATCCCAAACTTGTAAATACTATATGGCAGATACATTCGGGTGGAGTCATTTACAAGCAAAGTCCCACAAACCATTTCAGTAGGAAATTATTTTATTATACCGAAAAGTCTCTCTCTCAAGAGTCCTCATTACTCTGGTAGCCCGTTAGGGATGACCACATTCCTATAAGGCAAAAACAAGGTTTTTTCCCCTAGAGAGCATTTCTTTTTTACCGAGTGCTTACTCTATGCTAGATCATGTTGTAAGTACTTTACACCCATGAATGCATTAAATCCTAACAACCACATGAGGTAAATTATTATCCCCATGTAATGAACAAGGAAAGTGAGACACAGAGAAATTAACTAAGAGTAACTAAAGGACACCCAGCTAATAGGTGACAGAGCAGGCATTCAGTCCCAAGTCTTATATTCTTACACTCAGCCCCATTGTCTTATACGCAACCCCAAAGTTGCTCTAGAAGCTGGTTAAGTCATCAATGTCCCCTGCACAATACTGGGATGACAAGATCTCAGCCCCCAGGCTCCACACCAATGAGGCAGTGTTCCTGGTGAGGATAGAGAAAGGATTCAATGTTCTTCTGAAAAAATTCCCCCCCATGTCCCTCTGCAACACAGCACACCCTCCACCCTTCAGGCTCCAGCCCTGCCTGGGGATGGATGAGGGGCTGGTGAGGATTGCATTTCTCTCACACCACTTTCTCAAGCTCATGAGTGAGTCTGGAAGCAACTAGGGGCTACCTTATATGAGAATCCCTCTCTTCTATTCTTCAGAAAGCTTAAACTTTCTTTGTTTTTTGTTGGTGGTGGTTTTTTGGGTTTTTTTCTGTTTTTTAATTTTTTTAAGATGGAGTTTCACTCTTGTTTCCCAGACTGGAGTGCAATGGCACGACCTCGGCTCACCTCCACCTCCTGGGTTCAAGTGATTCTCCTGCCTCAGCCTCCCAAGTAGCTGGGATTACAGGCATGTACCACCACGCCTGGTTAATTTTGTATTTATAGTAGTGATTCAGGTTCTCCATGTTGCTCAGGCTGGTCTCAAACTCCTGACCTCAGTTGATCTGCCCACCTCGGCCTCCCAAGGTGCTGAATTACAGGCGTGAGCCACCACACCTGGCCAAAGCTTAAACTTTCTTAGAGTCTGGCAGAGAATCTTCTAGCTCATCCGCTTCCATTTCTGATGCAGTACACATGCTGAATTTTACAATTCAGGTTCCAGGAAGTATCGCAGTTCCTTGACCTGCATGAGAGTTACATATATGTTTGCTTTGTGATAATCCATCCAGCCATACAATTATGTGCTGTGTTTTTCTATATGTATGTTATACTTGAATCACATTTTAAAAGTACATATATTTGAGCCCCAAAACCATATGCCAAAAAAAACTTTAAAAAATATTTTTAACACTTCATCTTTGGCTTAAACCATCTGATACTGATAATACAATAACCAAGAGGCAGATCTTTGAAATGCCTCTTAATACTTAAAAATATTAGCCAAGCTAGTATATAAACAGAAGTTTAGATCATCAAAGTTCCTTAAATGGCTTAATCTTCTGCCTCCCCTAATTCACACAGCCCAAAATCCAACATAATACTTGCTGTACTCTGAACATACCATGTGTTTTCACACCTGGAACGCCCTTCGTCTAATTCATTCAATGAACGTTTATTTAGTCAAGAAACACAGTTGAACAAAAAGAGGCAGGCTCTGCCTAGTGGGAAAAACAGATGTCATTCAAATAGTTATGCAAATAATGTAAAAGTGCAGCTGGGATAACTGCTCTAAAGGTGAGATACTTGATGAGTGAACATTTATAATAGAGTTGACTTAGAGAAGTCACACCTCCCTGAAAGAGTTAACACGGGATCTAGCTTCTAAAGGACTGAACCAGGTAAGAGAGATGGAAGAAGTTTTCCACGCAGAGGGCCCTAGGTAAGAAGGAGCTGGTGAAAAAGAGGAACCAAAGGTGAATACGAATGGGCAAAGGCCCTGGGGTATGAAGATGCTGGTGAATGAGGAGCCACAAAGAGGTAATATCCTTCTCTCTTTTCAAAATCCTTCCTCTTCCTTCACATACTGCTCAAATGTAACTTCCTCTGTGAGGCTGTTCTCTCTTCTCCATTCACCCTGTAAATTGATATCCCTCCCACCATTATGGCATTTCTTCTATCCTTCTGTTAGCACTTAGCTCACTGGATTGCAATTATCTGTTTATACATCTGTCTCCCTCACTAGACTGAGAATCTATGGAGGACAACAGCAATAAAGTATCATCTTTGTGTCTCTCTGCATCCAGGGATGAACATATTTTAAATGCTCACTAAGTGTTATGAGTGAAACAGGACAATTTAACCATGCCACGCACACCCAGACATAAACATTTTACCTTGAAAATGTATTGCCTGCTTGGTGAGTTGTCTAAATTTCTTGCAAAGACTCAGCTGTAAAGTAGCAACTTCTTAAAATGCCTTTTTTTCCCCAACCTTAATGAATCATAAGGTGTTATTTACTTCAGCATCAGAACCATCTGCCCAGACTTTGTAAGCACAACGTAATTCACTTTATAAATATCACACAATTATCTAATTTCTAAAAGTCTCTGCATGCTTTGAAAGGTGTTATTTTGGAAACAAGTCCTGGCCCATCCTAGGGAAATTCCCAAACCAGCATTGTAATTGCTAAGTATATCTACAGAAGCATTGAAAGGCCGGAGAGGAAGCATAAATCCCGTGCGCTGTCCTGGCTGTTTGGGGCGCTGACAGCTGGCATGGGTGGGGTCTCCACACACCCCATCACAGCTGCAGTCACCTGGCTGCTTGCACTTACAGGTAATAATTCCAGAGCACAGCAAAGCCAGCACTCAGCTCCCCTTCATCTGGACAGCAGCCCCTCTGCCCCAGCTGCTGCTGCCTGCCTGCCTTGGAAGGATTCGCCAGCAGAAGCAAGAAGGATTACGGAACAGTGGCAGGCTTGTCTGCTGGCCTTTTTGCTGATCCCTCCGAATGGGAATAGCAGCCTCCAAGGTTTTCCTTACATGGTGTCAGCAACTCCATTGCAGATTCTCCTCCCACCTCCAAATCCAATCCCACCCTTTTAGGGAGAGGAAAAACAATGAAATCAAGATTAGGGTATTCCTGTTGCAACCCAATCCTCAGGCTCTCTGGCTATTTGATACAGGGTTGTCAGATAGGGCTCTGCCCCTCCAAGGTCTATCTGTACCTGACATCTTTATAGGATTACAGAGGAGGTTTAGCAGCGGTAGGGGTGGTAATTTAAAACTGCACCTCCTGGAGCTGTTTATGAATACAAGCAGATGTGAGCTTATCATTCCCATGCTCACAGGCATACTCCTGGAGCCCTTGAACTAAGACTGTATCCCTGAGAACTGCACTCACTCACCGGACTGCACACTTCCTCCTTTGACTTGTCTCATCTACGAAGGGGCAGGATGTGGACTGCCTGGGAAAGGAGCCCTTTGCCAGCCCAGTCATATAGCTGCCCTTTGATCTCTTCCCACCAGACTGGGTTACTTTGTGGGCTGCTGTGTGTGTATGTGCGTGTGTGTGTGTGTTTAATCTGGCCTGTGTGGAAGTTTGTACTCTATTACAGATTTCCTGCCTTTCTTCATCTCTATTAATTATAAAATCTCTTGGGAAAAAGGAAAGGGTTCTATGAAAGAAAGGAACAGAACCCATCATGGAAAGCTGGGCCAGGTTCTGAGGAGGGAGGGGTTGCGGGCTGCACCCCAGCCTCAGTGGTCTGTCTGGTTCACTGCCAATGGGGCTACATTCGAGTTTGTTTCACAATTCCACAGAACTTACACTGTCTTGCTCTTAGAATGGAAGCCGCTTGTCTTATACAGTCAGGGACTTTTCTCTTTCAAAAAGGACTGAGCTTAGGGATAGACTTTAAGCAGGTAAAGTCAGACTAGTCAGACTACGGTGGGCGAAGGCTTCCCTAGCAACCTTTGTCTGAGCTTCTGTCCCAAGGTCCATCCTCAGAGGCCTGAACACAGGCTTCCCATATACCTCCCCTTTCTAAGGAAAAGGACATCCCTAGTGTCTTAGCCTGTTCCTGCTGCTTTCACAAAATAACTAAACTGAACAATATATAAATAATAGAAATTGGCCAGGCATGGCGGCTCACACCTATAATCCCAGCACTTTGGAGGCCGAAGCAGAGCATTTTTTGGGCCCAGGAATTCAAGACCTACCTGTGCAACATAGTGAGACCCGATCTCTACAAAAAAATTAAATCATTAGCCAGGCGTGGTGGCGTGCGCCTGTGGCCCCAGCTACTCAGGAGACTGAGGTGGGAGGATCACTTTACCCCAGGAAGTCGAGGCCACAGTGAGCCATGATCACTGCACTCCAGCCTGGGCAACAGAATAAGACCCTGTCTCTAAATACAATAAAGTGAATGAAATAAATTAAATTAACAATAAATTGATTGATCACACTTCCCGAGGCTGGGAAGTCCAGGATCAAGGAGCCAACAGATTCAGTGTCAGGTCAGGGCTGGCTCTCCTTCACAGATGGGCCTCCTTGCTGCGTTCTCACATGCAGCGTCTCACAAGATACAAGGCAGCTCCCTTCAACCTCTTTTGTAAGAGCATGAGGGCAAAACTCTTGTGACTTTATCATTTCCCCCGAAGGCCCCACCGCTTAATACCACACTACCACACTGGGTATTAGGTTCCAGTACATGACTTTTGGAGGGACACATTCAGGCAATAGCACCAAAGGGAAGAGCAGGATAAGGCGGTCTCCTCCTCCAGGGGCCCTTTCTGAAGCCCCTGTCCCTACTCTCCTCCTCCAAATAAGTGTCCCTCCACACCATGTGCTCGTGTTCCATGTACCTGCTTTATTCAGGGTATTTATCACCTTTTTAGGAAAGTACCAGTCACTCCCAACAGCATGTAAGACCCCAAAGGGCAGGAAATGAGCCCTGTTAACCCCCATTCCCCCTGACCTTAGCAAAGTATCTAGCATATGCTCGATACATGTGGATAAACAGAATTTCCAGTCATTTGGCTGCAAACATGAAGCTTCAAGTCAAAAACGCCGATTTTTCATTAGTTTATTTCAAATACAAAAGAGCTTATGTATTAAATCAACCAATATTTATTTAGAAATTATTATGTGCTAGGACTGGTCATCATAGGTCCATTTGAACCCATAAAAGTAGCCCTGCTTGGTCCTAAAACCTCTTTATCTCCCCCTTAATGTATTTGGTTGTTGTAAACATTTACTGAGTAGCTCTATTCCTCACCTTTAAACCCTTTCAAATGAAATTGACCCATCCGTGCAAACCAATTCTGAGCCCCTGAGAAAATGCTGAAGGGAAAATGCCCCATGTTCCATGTTACCCACTTGCCACCCTGACACTCACTTGTTCTCGGCTTTTGTAGTTCTATGACATGGTACATAAGCTCACATAAGCCTTGGCTGTGGCTCCGCGGGTGAACGGCCCCATCTCCACTCTCCTCCTCCACACCATGTTCTCATATTCCATGTGCATGTTTTATTGAGGGCAATTATCGCTCTTTTAGGGTACGTGTGCATAACGTGCAGGTTTGTTACATATGTATACTTGTGCCATGTTGGTGTGCTGCACCCATCAACTCGTCAGCACCCATCAATTCGTCATTTATATCAGGTATAACTCCCAATGCAATCCCTCCCCCCTCCCCCCTCCCCATGATAGGCCCCGATGTGTGATGTTCCCCTTCCCGAGTCCAAGTGATCTCATTGTTCAGTTCCCACCTATGAGTGAGAACATGCGGTGTTTGGTTTTCTGTTCTTGTGATAGTTTGCTAACTTAAAGTATAATAAAAAATAAAATAAAATAAATAAATAAATTTAAAAAAAAAGAATCAGTCACTCCCAATAGCATGTAAGCCCCTAGAGAGCAGGAACCTGGCCTCATTAATCTTCATTTCCTCTGACCTCAGACTTTCTTGACTGAACCCAGCTTTCTCTAAGTTCGCGTTCAGCACTCCTGCAGGCACAACCCAGCAGCCCTAAAGCTCTGTGCACTATAAACACAAAACAAAGGTGGAGGAAGGTTATAAATATGTCTCCAAGAGCTTACATGTCTCTGAAATGTTGTCACCTCTCTCCTCATAGCTGAAGTATAAAGAAAGCTAGGACCTCAGGCTCCATAGGATCATATTTAACAGAATAAAAAAAGGCTTAGCAATAACTTAGAGTTCTCATCAGATCAGTTCACCCATGAATCCAGGCCATGGTAATTAAAACTCCTTCAAAACAATAATATCTGTGAGGTATACAGTTAGTATCCAATGCTGCTATCTCAATAGCATGGTATCAAAAAAGTTACAGATTAACAAGGCTAATTTCTCAGGAGCATTTTGCAAAAACAGGCAAATAAGCTGTTTCCTGAAAATATATATGTGTGTGTGTGTGTGTGTGTGTGTGTGTGTGTGTGTGTGTGTGTTATGGTCCCACACACCTTAAAATCTAGAGTTGGAGGCTTTGCTTATCCTATAATTGAGGTGTCAGCAAATGTTTCTGTTAAGGGCACGATGGTAAATATTTTCAGTTTTGTGAGCCATACAGTCTCTGTTTCAGCTGCTTAGTCGCATGCTTACAGCTCAAAAGCAGCCATAGACAGTACAGAAAAGGCTGGACCTGGCTGTGTTCCAACAAAACTTTCTTTACAAAAACAGATGATATAAGCAGGAGTTGAATTCATCAACATTACCAATATTATTAAATTGTGGAAGGTCCAGGTTTCAATAACCCTATCTTAAGCATAGTTTTGTCTGCTAGCACTGAAGTTGAGCTAAAAACAACTCAATTGCCATGGGCTAGTCTCAGCAAAGGAGCACATGCAACAGTGATCTTTTGTGTCTGAAGACCATGCCTCAGAACTGCTTGAAAAGTGTCCAGCATCAATGGAAGGAAATGCATGCTTTCTCTTTAAAGTGAGCTTGAGTCTTAGGAAACTGCATATGTATGTGAGCCAGTCAAACAGGTTGGAGATACCCAGGTGGTATGAACTCAAGTAAGGTAACTAGTTCAGTTAGAAATCAAACCAATGATTCCAACCTGCATATAAACATCTTAGCTGATCTACCCAGTCCCACCATATTCACTCACTCACTAGAACACCAAGCAAGGTATGGAGATAAAAACATTTAACAACTGGTGGGACGTGGTGGCTCACGCCTGTAATCCCAGCACTTTGGGAGGCCGAGGCGGGCATATCATGAGGTCAGGAGATCGAGACCATCCTGACCAACATGGTGAAACCCTGTCTCTTCCAAAAATACAAAACTTAGCCAGGCATGGTGCTGCACACCTGTAGTCCCAGCTACGCGGGAGGCTGAGGCAGGAGAATCATTTGAACTTCGGAGGCAGAGGTTGCAGTGAGCCAAGATCACACCACTGCACTCCAGCCTGGGTGACAGAGCGAGACTCCATCTTAAAAAAAAAAAAAAAAAAAAAAAAATTAACAGCTAAAGTACATATCTGAAAAAGATTAGCACTGAACAGGATCTTATGGGCCAGCTGGGGGAAAAAACACTCTAATTTATCCAAAGAAATTGAGGTACAGAGGAATTGTCACTTGCCCAATATCACAAAGCTAGGACATAGGGGAGGCATGACCATATGGACAGTAAACTATTAGTTCTAAGAAGTAGCAACCATGCCTGCTATGGCTTCACATTGCATTCTCTGCCTCCACCACAGCTCCTGCAATATATCAAGGAATTGAGAAATATTTGCTGAATGAACAAAGAATTAATGAAAAAAGCAAAAATGAGCCAGATCTCCTTCCCATCAAATATTGTGTGGACGAATACATTCACTGTTCCAAAAGAATATCCTATTTGTAATTTTCTTCTTGATGTTGAATTGTACATTTGGTTCTTCAGACGCCACAATAAACTGCTGAACTAATGTGAGTGGCCTAAAGGAGGGGAAGTGCCACTCAAGGCAACTACGGTAATTCCGTCCTAAGGAATTTTTTATACACGATGAGAATCGGTCTGGAACATCAATGATGTCTTTATCTTCAACTACTACACACAGAGGACTCAGTCTGAGTGTACTAATACTGTCTGCCCAGGTTTTCCCAGGACTTGCCAAATGTAAGCCTGATTGCTTAGAGAGGTTGTGGCTTATTGCACATTATCCACACCCACTCATCCATCACCGTGAGACTTCGTGGTATACAAAGCAAGCTCCTCCGAGCAAGGGTTAGGATCTGCTCTCTGACTATTCCTAGCTGGCGCCATATGTTGGCTTCCTGACAACAGACAAGACAGGTGCTGTCCCAGGAGACACTGCTGCAGAGAGAGGTTCCTACTTGACCACCATAACATCTGAAGTACCTAGCCCAGCTCCACAGTTGAAGGTCAAGTGGAAACGACCTGCATTCCTTCCACAGGTGTTGGCCTTTTAAAAGGAATGCAGACTTTGAGCTCCATTTATGTTTTCAAAATATTGCTTTTTCTTTGAACTAACATGGAATGTGTAACTTTATCCACAGACTGTGCAATTTTACAGCCACCCAATTTCTAGGATATGACTCTTCAATATCTCAACTATTTTAAAAAATCCTTAGAAAATCCTACTATCAAGATCTAGAAAACAAAGTTTCTTCCTTTTTTCTTTAAAAAGCTACATATAAATATGGGTGAGTGGGGGTGTGTGTGTGCCTTTATGCATATATGTATGTATTTTGTTGGTGTTTTTTGTTATTTGGGTCTTTTTTCTTAGGATGACAACCTTAATTTAAAGGGTCAGATTACTGAACAGCCACTTCTGACCCTCCTTTCTATGTCTGCAACACTGACTATTTAGTATAGGCCATTAAAGAACCCGAAATCATTCAGGGTAGGAAAAGGTCCTACTCCTTAATCACCTAGTCTATACAACAACACCAAATATGTTTGGATAATTTACAAAAATTCTACAAATTTTGCCAACGGCTGAAAAACAATTTAAAAAATTATGTTAATCAATTACATCAATTAAAAGATTTAAAATACATAACCTCTGGAAATAAAGATTTTAGAGAACACCTCAGTTCTCTGGCTGTGCTGATATAACACTCTTCTGGAACTATTAATAATACCTAATTCCCCCAAAATTTTGTAATGCTGAAAAAAAACACAAACATAAGAAACTTTTCATTTTATTTCACATATATATAATTTTCCAGGGTGGAATACACACATATACATACCTTTATAGAACTGAAATGCCAAATTCAAAACATTTATGAGATAAATTCAGACATCTGAAGGGGGTTTCCCACAATTACGTTTGCAGTGCTATCAACAAAATCGGTTTATTTTAAGATTGCCTGCCCAATATATAAATTTCCCTTTGTGTTTGAAATACTTTTATCAGATAAGATAGCTTTTGTTTAAACTGCTATTTTCAGAATTTGCTTTGGGGGTTTTGAATGCACACAGTGGAGTAACTTGAGATTTCCTACCCTGCTTTAAAACGTGTTTCTTCTGTCTGTTTGTATTTAGTAATTTCCTGTCAAATAACCTCACATAATTAACTTTCCTTGCTCCAACCTACTTCTTTTTTCCTATTCCTACTTCCTGAGGACAGTTATAAAATGCTGATTACATTCGGCTGTTATCTGCCTTTCCCTCCTTCTTCATCCCCCTTTCTCTCCCTTTGTGGAAGCCCTCATGCAGGTTTCAGCAGTTCATGGACAAAGAAAGACCTGGAACAGGAAGGGAAGCAAATCAGACTGCGGGAATTCCT
>NW_016805612.1:426695-436932 GCF_001698545.2 Rhinopithecus bieti
TTTTTTTTTTTGAGACGGAGTCTCGCTCTGTCTCCCAGGCTGGAGTACAGTGGCCAGATCTCGGCACACTGCAAGCTCCGCCTCCCGGGTTCACGCCATTCTCCTTCCTCAGCCTCCAGAGTAGCTGGGATCACAGGCTCCTGCCACCACGCCCAGTTAAATTTCTGTATTTTTAGTAGAGACGGGGTTTCACCGTGTTAGCCAGGATGGTCTCGATCTCCTGACCTCGTGATGTGCCCGCCTTGACCTCCCAAAGTGCTGAGATTACAGACGTGAGCCACCGTGCTCACCCCGATCATCCATATTTACTGGGCAATGCTCTTGCTGAGGTGGGCCCAGTAAGTAGTAGATGTGCTTTGTTTTTTTCTCCTAAAATTCTATGAAATGCACAGACCAAATCCCCACTGCACTGTTCTGATGTATGTAGGAATGCCTCCCTTCTCATTCCCGATCAAGGCTTGAGATGGCTGGGAAAAGGAGCCATGCTAGGATAGGAAGAATGTCCACTAGGGTTTACAGAATTGCACTGACAGATAGAAATATAAATTAAACCCAGCTATTTTTCATATAGCCTGTGTTACTTCTTGATAATTCATCTTTCCTTTCACACTAATTGTATACTTTGATCGAAATTAGGCAAGTAATTCACTAGCTTTATTACCTGTGCATTCCAAACACACACTTCCAAACACATGGCATGGGGGGAAAAGCAAAAAATGTTACGACTCCATTAAATATTAATTTATTTTGAGACAGGGTCTCACTCTGTTGCCCAGGCTCGAGTGCAGTGGCATGGTCACAGCTCACTGCAGCCTTGACTTCCAGGGCTCAAGCGATCCTCCCACCTCAGCCTCCCTAGTAGCTGTACAGGAACATGCCACCATGCCCAGCTAATCTCTTTTATCTTTTTTTTTTTTTCTTTGAGATGGAGTCTCACTCTGTCACCCAGGGTGGAGTGCAGTGGTGCGATCTCCGCTCACTGCAACCTCTGCCTCCTGGGTTCAAGCAATTCTCCTACCTCAGTCTCCCGAGTAGCCGGGATTACAGGCACCCGCCATCACGCCCCACTAACTTTTTGTATTTTTAGTAAAGACCGGGTTTCACCATGTTGGCCAGGATGGTCTCGTTCTCCTGACCTTGTGATCCGCCCACCTCAGCCTCCCAAAGTGCTGGGATTACAGATGTGAGTCACCGTGCCCAGCCAAATTTCTTTTATCTTTTGTAGAAACAGTTTTATCATGTTGCCCAGGCCGGTCTCAAACTCCTAGGCTCAAGTAATCCTCCTGCCTCGGCCTCCTAAAGTGCTGGAATGACACGAGTGAGCCACCACACCTGGCCCAAATTTTAGTGTTAGAATCATACGTTCAGCCGGGCGCAGTAGCTCAAGCTTGTAATCCCAGCACTTTGGGAGGCTGAGACGGGCGGATTACGAGGTCAGGAGATCAAGACCATCCTGGCTAACACGGTGAAACCCCGTCTCTACTAAACAATACAAAAAAAACTAGCCGGGCGAGGTGGTGGGCACCTGTAGTCCCAGCTACTCAGGAGGCTGAGGCAGGAGAATGGCGTAAACCTGGGAGGCGGAGCTTGCAGTGAGCTGAGATCCGGCCACTGCACTCCAGCCTGGGTGACAGAGCGAGACTCCGTCTCAAAAAAAAAAAAAAAAAAAAAAAAAAAATCATACATTCAGAACACAGTGACTGATTGTCTCCACATAGATCAGGGTGTCCTAGCGCTACTGAAATATTGGACTCAATAATTCTTTTTTGTGCAGTGCTGTCCTATACATTGTAGGGTTTTGGTTTTGGTTTTACCCTAATACTATGAATATACAAGCCTCAATAATTCTTTGTTGTGTGGGGCTGCCCTGTTCATTGTTCTGTAGAATGTTTAGCTACATCTATAGCCTCTACCCACTAGATGCTAGTTTTACTTTCACCTACCCCATTCATGACAACCGAAACTGTCTCTAGACATTGACAAATGTCCCCCGGGTGAAAAAAAATCACCCTCACTGAAAAATGCTGATATACATTACACTCAGGGAAAAGAACCTGCTTCCTTACACACAAACCAAGTTGTAAAAAATCTAGTTACTTCATCGTATAAAGAATTCAACCTTGTAATTCCAGAAATGGCCTCCGTTCTGACCACTAAATATTTGAAGAAGTAAATGATGGTGACTTCATATCATGAATATGCCCTGAGTTCACAAGTGGCATACCCTATTGTTCCAAACCTATTGCAAAGGGTAGAAGGGAAATCCCAAGAACCAAAAATTATAAACCTCATCGTGGACCAGAAACAGACCACAAAGGCCATCTGGCAGGAGGAGCTAAGCCACAGGTTGCTGGAATCCAGAGCTTGAGTCAATGGTGCCTGGAGTTTGATACCTGATGGGCCTGTGGGTATAATTTACATCAAGCAGTTTCACTCCAGGGTGCATGCCTTAAAGAAACTCTTGAAGCACATCAGTTGGCATACACAAACAAGAGTGTTCATAATGGCACTGCTACTGATAGGAAAAATCTAAACCACCAAAAGTCTACTTATGGGAGAATCAGTAAATATATTGTAGTATATGCAAATGATATAATATTATCCATAGCTGTAGTAGAAAAACTGCTGCTACAGGTAACACTAAGTCTTAGAAACATAATTTTGAATAAAGGGCAAGTCACAAGGTGACTATTTTTTATGAAGTTAAACAAGCAAATCTTAAACCTATTACAGTTATTTAAAAAACCCATTGAAACCCATTTTTGAAAACCTAGTATGTATGTTTTTGAAGGCAAAAGAATCAGAAACACTATATTCAGACTAGTGGTTACCTCTGGGAAGGAAGTAGGAGGTTTTTATACATGTAGAGTGAACTCTATTGGAAATGTCTATGGTGAATTCACTTACTATTATAGTTCATAACATACCTATAGTTTGTAGATGTATGTTCATGTGTGTGTATTTGTGTACCTTCATACATATCAAATATTTGAAGAAGTAAATGGTGGTTTTTTTTCTAATTTTCTTCCAGGAAAAGTAAAAAAAGACCTAAGAAAAATGATGGTAAACTGAAAACAAAAGCAAATATTAAAGGATGTATTTCAGTAAACTAAAAGGTAAAGCCAAGGAACAGTTAAGGGATATAAGAAACAAGAAGCAAATAAATCAGTAAAATACCAGATGTCATTTGATTGATTTAAAAATTGATAACCAATTTTTTATGTTAAAAAGGGGAAAGTTGGCTGGGTACAGTGGCTTATGCCTATAATCCCAGCACTTAGAGGCTGAGGTGGGCAGACTGCTTGAGCCCAGTATTTTGAGATCAGCATGGCCAACATGGCAAGACCCTGTCTTTACATGAAATACAAAAATTAGCTGGGTGTGGAGGCACATACCTGTAGTCCCAGCTACTTGAGAGGCTGAGGTGGGAGGATCACCTGAGCTCAGGAGGTCAAGGCTGAGTGAGCCATGATTGTGCCAGTGCATTCTAGCCTAGGTGATAGAGCAAGACCCTGTCTCAAAAAAAAAAAAGGAGGTAGGTGGGTCGTTAAAATTCCATGCAACAAAAACGAGATGAGGAGGTTGTTTAATGGAGAGTTAAGGCATACTAAAGTCCTTTTTATAATCAGGAAGACATCAGGCACACTGGCTCATGCCTGTAATCCCAGCACTTTGGGAGGCTGAGGCAGGTGGATCACAAGGTAAGGAGTTCAAGACCAGCCTGGCCAAGACTGTGAAACCCGGTCTCTACTAAAAATACAAAAATTAGCTGGGCGTGGTGGTGGGCACCTGCAATCCCAGTTACTCAGGAGGCTGAGGCATGAGAATCACTTGAACCTGGGAAGTGGAAGTTGCAGTGAGCGGAGATCACGCCATTGCATTCCAGCCTGGCAACTAAGTGAGACTCTGTCTCAAAAAAAAAAAAAAAAACATGGCCAGGTGCAATGGCTCACACCTGTAATCCCAGCACTTTGGGAGGCGAGGCAGGCAGATCACAAGGTCAGGAAGTCAAAACCAGCCTGGCCAACATGGTGAAACCCCATCTCTACTAAAAACACAAAAATCAGCTGGGCCTGGTGGCAGGCGCTACAGGCAGGAGAATTGCTTGAAGCCTGGAGGCGGAGGTTGCAGTGAGCCAAGACTGAGCCACCACACTCCAGCCTGGGTGACAGAGTGAGACTCCATCTCAAAAAAAACAAAACAAAAAGAAAACAATACTGCACTGGTAGAGTGGAAACAAACGCAAGGTGGGGAAATAGAACTAGATTTGAATTCATATTAATTCAAGGAAACTTTCAATCCCTACCACTGTTACTCACTGAGCAGAAACACTGCAATTGAGGACCCATAACTAAAGTGTAGGCTACCTCAATCCACAGACATCCTCATGAGCTATATTATTGTGTGGCACCATTGAAAAGCAGCAAGAGTCCCACACCTGAAGCCAAAAACATAAGTGGAAGGGCTGGGCGCGGTGGCTCATGCCTGTAATCCCAGCACTTTGGGAGGCTGAGGCAGGCAGATCACCTGAGGTCGGGAGTTTGAGACCAGCCTGACCAACATGGAGAAACCTCATCTCTACTAAAAATACAAAATTAGCCAGGTGTGGTGGCACATGCCTGTAATCCCAGCTACTCAGGAGGCTAAGGCAGGAGAACCACTTGAACCCAAGAGGCAGAGGTAGTGGTTTGCCAAGATCGTGCCATTGTACTCCAGCCTGTCAACAAGAGAGATACTCTGTCTCCAAAAAAATAAAAATAAAAATAAAACAAAAACGGTGTAAGCCCTGATCAGCACTGCATGGTGGCAGAGCCTGGGTACTGCGTACATCCGGGCTCTGCACTTACTAGAATCTTTTTTTTTCTTTTTTTTTTTTGAGACGGAGTCTCGCTCTGTCGCCCAGGCTGGAGTGCACTGGCCGGATCTCAGCTCACTGCAAGCTCCTCCTCCCGGGTTTACGCCATTCTCCTGCCTCAGCCTCCCGAGTAGCTGGGACTACAGGCGCCTGCCACCTCGCCTAGCTAGTTTTTTTGTATTTTTTAGTAGAGACGGAGTTTCACCGTGTTAGCCAGGATGGTCTCGATCTCCTGACCTCGTGATCCGCCCGTCTCGGCCTCCCAAAGTGCTGGGATTACAGGCTTGAGCCACCGCGCCCGGCCTAGAATCTTAAATATATTACTTGGCTTCTTTGTGCGTCAGTATCCCCATAGGTAATACAGACATAACAATAGTACCTTCCTCACAGGACTAATGTGAAGATTTAAAAATTTAATATGTGTAAAGTACTTAGAAAAGTTCTCAGAAACACTAAGACTCAATAAACTGTTGCTGTTATTATTACCAGCTTTCGAGTTGAATGCCTTTGGACCCAAGTCCTTGAAATCCCTGAGCCTCTGCTTTCTTCTTTTTAAAACATAATATTCCTGTCTTCATAACATTTGCTGCATGGTTTGGAAGAAAATAAAAGGAAAATGGCTTTGTAAATTGCTAGTGTTATACCAATAGTAGTTATAGAACTAAGTTCCACTGCATTTCAAAGAATCAAGAGTTCTTTTTTCTTGTATAGATTGATATTTGTTAACTCCCTGGGTTGTCAAGAACTTCGTATAGCAATTTTCTTTCACAATATTAGCCACTCTCGGTTCATCATAAGTAATTAAAGTCATTCTCTCCAGAAATCTAGCACATTAATCAGCTGGGAACAGCAGACGGATGTCCACTCATTAGAAATGACTAAACAATTTAGTTAACCTTTAGCAAAAATATGCATGCACACATGCTGACTAGTGCAGAGTTAAAAGATGTTAATGCTTCCTGTTGAAGTATTATGTGCAATGTTTATCCTTCTTTGTTTTTATTGTTCCTAATTATTTTTTAAATGCAGTAGACTCAAGACGGTTTTTTGATGAAGCTTCGTTTTCTGCAAGTTCATCTCAGGATATGAGAAGAAAGGAAACACTAATGCTTGCTGGTGAGAGAGGCCATCTGAAGGATTCCAAAAGCAAAATTAGATGATACAAATATAGCAAGGGAAAATGGATATTTTAAAGTCAATTTCCTAAAATAAACCCCCCTTAGCACTCAAAATCCACTCTCAAATCTGGCTCCAGATGATTTAAGAAGAGGTTAGTTACTTTGTGGATTAGTCAAATCTTCTGCTCCTTTTACTCACCAGTTCTTTCACTTTTGATGATTTTATTGATTGTGAACTCCCTGTCCCAAACAAACAGTAAAAAGAGGTATCGGGAAGACAAAATCATACTAAATTAATCCATCTTTCTATTTTTGCACAGCTCTGATGAAAGTTTAGGAGGAGGAAGAAAGAACTAACAGCTAAAAAGAAGGCTTGAAATTATTTGTGAGTCAATATATGCACAGTGAATAATGAAAAGAAAATCCCAGCATGCAAGCTTTTGGGAAATGCTGAAGAAGCCCATCATGTTAGTCATTTTTGACATATGGAGACATAACTCACATGCCTAATTCACAGAAAATCAGGTAGAGGTGGTAACACTGCACATTTTTTGGTCTGAGAGGCACCTACTGGTGTTTCAACTAAAATCATGCAATAAATAAAAGACTGCAAAGACAAGCAGGGTGTGGAGTCCAGTCAGAGGGGAGCAGAGGTGATGGAGATACCCAGCCTCCGGAGAAGCCACTCAGAAACAGGGATCTGTGCTCTACCCTAAGATGTTAAAAAGGAGCCCACATACATAAGAACTTGACTTAAGATGAAGGCAGCCCTACAGGGCATTTGGGAAAAGATGGTATTTTCAGCAAATGGCTGATTTAATTTCCATATCAATTTGGAAATAAAAGAAAAGTGGCCCTTTACCTCACAGCATAAATAAAAGTTAATTCTGGGTGGAGTCTAGATCTACATCTGAAACACAAAGCAATACAACTTCCAGAAAACAATGTAGGAGAATGTCTCCATAATTTGGCGATTAAGAAAAAAAAAAAAAACTTCTTGATCAGAACACAAATGACATAAATCATAAATGAAAAGATGAATTTGACTAAATGAATATTAATATCTTCTGTTCATAAAAGCCGCCATTATGAGAGCAAAAAGACAAAGCAGAGAGTGGGCAAAGATGTTTGTAACTCACATAACCCTCACAGGGCTCATTTCCAAAGTATACAAAGAACTCTTAGATGCCGGCCGGGCGCAGTGGCTCACGCCTCTAATCCCAGCACTTTGGGAGGCTGAGGTGGACGGATCACAAGGTCAGGAGATTGAGACCATCCTAGGTGACACAGAGAAACCCCGTCACTACTAAAAATACAAAAAATTACTGGGCATGGTGGTGGGCGCCTGTAGTCCCAGCTGCTGGGGAGGCGGAGGCAGGAGAATAGTGAGAACCCAGGAGGTGGAGCTTGCAGTGAGCTGAGATCACGCCACTGCACTCCAGCCTGGGTGACAGAGCAAGACTCTGCCTCAAAAAAAAAAAAAGAACTCTTAGATGCCAAGAAGAAAAACATAATCCAATTTAAAAATGGGTAACAAACTTGAATAAGTCCTTCAAAAGGATGATATCCACCCTGATTTGATTATATGAATGTATCAAATTATCACATTTACCTTGAAAATATGTACATCTATTATCTGCCCATAAAAAATAAATAAATGTAAGAAAAGAGGATATCCGAACATCTACTAAGCGTAAGAAAAGGTTGTCAACTTCATTAGTCATTAGAAGGAAATGTAAATTAAAATTATGATGAGGCCACACAGTGGCTCATGCCTATAACCCCAGCACTCTGGGAGGCCGAGGGAGTAGTAATGGTTGAGGTCAAGAGTTCAAGACCAGCCTAGGCAACATAGCAAGACCCCATCTCTCTACAAAAAAATTTAAAAATTAGCCAGGTGTGGTGGTATATGCCGGTAGTCCCAGCTACTCCAAAGGCTAAAGTGAGAGGATCGCTTGAGGTTGAGGCTGCAGTGAGATATGATCACACCCCTGCACTTCAGCCTGGGTCACAGAGCGAGACCCAATTTCATACAATTTTAGTAGTAGTATAAAAATGTACAACTAGTTTCAAGATCTGTTTGGCAATTCCTATTAAAACTGAATGCATGGGCCGGGCGCGGTGGCTCAAGCCTGTAATCCCAGCACTTTGGGAGGCCGAGACGGGCGGATCACGAGGTCAGTAGATCGAGACCATCCTGGCTAACACGGTGAAACTCCGTCTCTACTAAAATACAAAAAACTAGCCAGGCGAGGTGGCAGGCGCCTGTAGTCCCAGCTACTTGGGAGGCTGAGGCAGGAGAATGGCATAAACCCGGGAGGCGGAGCTTGCAGTGAACTGAGATCCGGCCACTGTACTCCAGCCCGAGCGACAGAGCGAGACTCCGTCTCAAAAAAAAAAAAAAAAAAAAAAAAAAAAAAAAAAACTGAATGCATGGGCAGGGTGTGGAAGCTCATGCCTGTGATCCCAGCACTTTGGGAGGCCAAAGTAGGTTGATCACCTGAGGTCAGGAGTTCAAGACCAGACTGGCCAACATGGTGAAATCCTGTCTCTAATGAAAATACAATAATTAGCCAGGTGTGATGGCGGGCGCCTGTAATCTCAGCTACTCAGGAGGCTGAGGCAGGAGAATCGCTTGAAACCAGGAGGTGGAGGTTGCAGTGAGTGGAGATCATGCCGTTGCACTCCAGCCTGACCTATATGAGCAAAACTCAGTCTCAAAACAAACAAACAAAAAAAAATGGTAGGGTGGATAAAGTATATTCAAATAACAAAACAGTGATAGTAACATATTTGAACCTTTCAAACATGATGTTGAGTGGAAAATAAACCGCCCAACTCAAAAACATATATAGAGTAATATTTCACTTATATAAAGTTATAAATTTGGCAAAGTTAATCCAAGAGAAGGTATGACAATAGTTTCCGAGGTGCTGGCAATTAATCAAATGCTGCCTGTGTGAAAGAATTTATAAATATTCATTGAGCTGAGCTGTATACGTATGCGTTGTATACTTTCCACATGTGTGTTATACTTTAATTTAAAAAATTATTTGAAATATAAAGAAAAATAAATCGGGCCAGGCGTGGTGGCTCACGCCTATAATTCCAGCACTTTGGGAGGCCGAGGTGGGCGGATCACGAGGTCAGGAGATCAAGACCATCCTGGTTAACACAGCAAAACCCTGTCTCTACTAAAAGCACAAAAAATGAGCCAGGCGAGGTGGTGGGCACCTGTAGTCCCAGCTACTCGGGAGGCTGAGGCAGGAGAATGGCATGAACCTGGGAGGCAGAGCTTGCAGTGAGCCGAGATCATGCCACTGCACTCCAGCTATAGCCTGGGCGAAAGAGCGAGACTTCATCTCAAAAAAGAAAAAAAGAAAAAAGAAAATAAAAATAAATCCTTAATTTACTTAACCCAAAAAGCTCTGGTCCTAAAGCTTTATCTCAAGGAAATGATCAAAAGCATGAAAAACTTCAGGCACACTATGTCATGCAGCATTATTTGTAATGGCAAATGAGGAGTGTTCAACGATAAGGAAATCTAAACTATTGTGGACCTAATTAGTAAAATATTATAAAATATTACCCAGCAATAAAACGTATACTCATGGCCAGGCGCAGTGGCTCACATCTGTAATCCCAGACAGATGAGGCCAAGGCAGGTGGATCACCTGAGGTCATCAGGAGTTCAGGACCAGCCTGGCCAACATGGTGAAATTCCATCTCTACTAAAAATAGAAAAATTAGCCCGGCATGGTGGCAGGCACCTGTAATCACAGCTACTCAGGAGGCTGAGGCAGGAAATTGCTAGAACCCGGGAGGCAGAGGTTGCAGTGAGCCGAGATCACGCCATTGCACTGCAGACTGGGCAACAGAGCAAAAATTCCATCTCAAAAAAAAAAGAAAAAGAAAAAGTATACTCATGATCCAATGATCTATGTAAAAACACTCATAAAAGATAAAGAAGAGGTGGGGCACAGTGGCTCATGCCTGTAATCCCAGCACTTTGGTAGGCTAAGGCAGCAGAAAACCTGAGGTCAGGAGTTCCAGATCAGCCTGGCCAATATAGTGAAACCCCATCTCTAGTAAAAATACAAAAATTAGCCAGGTGTGGTGGTGGACGCCAGTAATCTCAGCTACTTGGGAGGCTGAGGCAGGAGAATAATTTGAACCTGGGAGGCGGAGGTTGCAGTGAGATGAGATCACGCTATTGCACTCCAGCCTGGGCAACACAGCGAAACTCCATCTCAAAATTAAAAAT
>NW_016805612.1:437188-476488 GCF_001698545.2 Rhinopithecus bieti
AAAAAAAAAAAAAAAAAAAAAAAAGACAAAGAATGACTGAAGTGAGTTAGCTGGAAATATGCCAAAATCATTCAGTACAGTATTCAAGTAACTGGGTTTTATGTGACTTTTTTTTCTTCTTCTTCTCTTAACAGGAGAATCCCTTGAAACCAGGAGGCAGAGGATGCAGTGAGCTGAGATTGCACCATTGAACTCCAGCCTGGGCAACAAGACCAAAACTCTGTCTCAAACAAAAAAAAAAATTGTTTTTTAATTCATCATTTTTTAGACTAGAAAAAACAAGAAGTTATTATTACTTAATATTACACAATGTTGTTTTTTTTTTTCACTGCATCTGGGAGGGTGAGTCAGAAATTTCTCCTCTGTTTCACCAAGCAGAGAATGCACCACACCACCACAAAACAGTTCTCTAAACAGTAGATGTGAAACCGCTTGGGCATCTTTTTTTTTTTCGAGACGGAGTCTCACTCTGTCACCCAGGCTGGAATGCAGTGGCGTGATCCAGCTCACTGCAACCTCCACCTCCCGGTTTCAAGTGATTCTTCTGCCTCAGCCTCCAGAGTAGCTGTGACTACAGGTGCACGCCACCACGCCCAGCTAATTTTTGTATTTTTAGTAGAGATGGGGTGTCGTCATACTGGCCAGGCTGGTCTCGAACTCCTGACCTCATGATCCGCCCACCGCGGCCTCTCAAAGTGCTGGGATTACAGGCATGAGTCACCGTGCCCAGCCTCATTTGGGCAACTATTAATTGACCTATCTGCATATACTTATGCCTCCAAAGTCCTCATCTTATAAGGAATCTAATATTATTCTTTAAAAAGTAGAAAAATGTGATATACTGATGACCTAGCTCAGGAATCCTATGGAATACAATCTTAAGTTTCCTTGGCTTTTGTTTCAGGGACTAATGAGAGGAAGGCCCCAAATTCTTTAATTGATGGCTCTGGAACTGACCAGCAGTAAAGAAGAATAATCCTTAACTCGAAGGCATGCTTAGTGTTTGGGTTACAATTATATGAAAGAATTATATAGAAGAAAACTACACAAGCATAAGGCACTGTGCTACGCTTTGTGGGATTATAAAAGTATATGAGACCTATTCCTACCTTCAAGCAGCTTAGAGTCTTATCTATCAGACAACACACAATATTATGTAAACCAAATACAAAGATATCAATGAACACTTATGTTAATTAGAGCCATCCTTATTTTTCTCTAAGACCTAATACTATCACAGGAGTTTTAAGTCTGGAAACTATATTTCTCAGATTCCTTGGCCAGCAAGGTTCTAGGTTTAGATTCTTTCAATGAAAGGCACTTGTATGAAACTGGAAGATGGCAGAATCCATTTGTCTTTGACTCTGGCAGCAATAGCAGCAGCAGATTTGTACAGAATCTTGTAACACAAGCTGCAGGCACTGGTGTCCTATAGTGACTGAGTGGACCGTGGTGGGGTGACGAAGACATACTCTGGCATTAGAAGTAACAGTTTCCTGCAGTTACTGGTCGAGGAAACACCACCACCTCCACCATTCATTTGCTCCTCTAGTCCTTTTAACAGTTGCAACCTAATTCCCTGTATTGACTCCTACCCTGTTTGACATATTAATAGATAAATAGGTTCAGTTTCTTTGAGTGACCCATGACTCAGTCAGGAAACGGCACAATCTCTTCTGGTCTCTTTTGGAAAAAGGGTAAATCCTACTGTACAAACCACAGTCTTCTAACTCTACCACCAACTTTTTTTTTTTTTTTTTTTTTTTTTTTTGAGACGGAGTCTCACTCTGTCCACCAGGCTGGAGTACAGTGGCGCAATCTCGGCTCACTGCAAGCTCCGCCTGCTGGGTTCACGCCATTCTCCTGCCTCAGCCTCCCGAGTAGCTGGGACTACAGGCGCCCGCCACCTCGCCCGGCTAATTTTTTGTATTTTAGTAGAGACGGGGTTTCACCGTGGTCTCGATCTCCTGACCTTGTGATCCGCCCGCCTCGGCCTCCCCAAGTGCTGGGATTACAGGCGTGAGCCACCGCACCCGGCCACCACCAACTTTTTAAAGCTATTGTTGGACCATCATTATGAGTTTTCTCTCTTAATTGCCAAAATATGGAGAATGATGATATAGGAAAATTAAAGTTTTATATCAAACATTTGACAAAGATTAATATTCTCTTGAATTAGATATGTCTATCCTTTAGAATGGTAATGACATATTAAGTAGAGGGATGCTCCTTGAGGACAATAATATAATCACTAGAGGCTTAGCCTGTTATTAATTAAGCTTATCAAAACTATCAGTATGTGTGTATGCATATCTATGCATATATATTGCATGCCTTCTTTTTCTTTTCTTTTTTTTTTTTTAAGAAAAGGTCTCCCTCTTTCACCAAGGTTGTAATACAGTGGTGTAATCATGGCCCACTGCATCTTCCCATCTCGGCCTCCAGAGTAGCTGGGACTGGGGCTACAGGTGTGCACCACCACGCCAGACTAAGTTTTGTATTTTTTTTGTAGAGACAGTATCTCACTATGTTGCCCAGGCTGGTCTCAAATTCCTGGACTCAAGCAACCCTCTTGCTTTGGTCTCCCAAAGTTCTGGGATTACAGGCATGAGCCACCTTACCTGGCCTCATATGCTATCTTAATTTTTTATCTCCTTACCTAGATTCCCATCATAATTCCATATATATAACCTAATTATATTACATGATAATTCAGACTACCTAAAGCCACGTAGGACTCATGTACAATGTCGAAGGGACTGCAGTCCCCCCAATTTACACGCACGACTGCTTTAACGTGGAAAAGAAAAGCGGCTACCTCCTAAGTACAAAATCAATAGAGATTAGGTCAGACTTCTGGTTCTGGGTGAAATGGCATAAACATATTTCACTCATTTCTCCCATTGAACAGAAGCATACAACCTGAACAGATATAAAGCAGCTACTGCAAAAACTTCTAGAAAGTTAATAGCATCAGGGAAATCATGGAAGACCACTGGAATCAAAGTTGCAATCAAACTAGTGGGTTTACCATTTATTTTCTCCTAGTAGCCTCTGGCCTGAACTTAATCGAGCTGGAAACCTAGAAATGAGCACTGTTGCAGTGAAGGAGAATGCTCCAGAAGCCCTCTAGTTACGGCTCATGGACAAACAAAATGGCTCCTAACACTCACGGATGGTGTGAAATCCTTCACTTTGTTCTTCGTTGTTTCTTCCCTTTTGTGTCTATCATTCATGAGGTTGCTCCCAGGCAATTCCAGGACAGTGAGGGCACTGACCAGTAAAGGGGTCAGCAAGAAGGAAAACTGAGGGAGGGGAACCTTTCTCTCCATTTAGTGGAGGTGTGATGAGGCCACCTTCTGTTTCTTTTTTAACTTTCACCATCCTTCTGTTGCTTGCGCCCAGAGAAAGTCCCAAATGAGGAAGTGCACAGTAGATCCTAAAAGACTGAAAGGGGGAGCCCTAAGGAGCTAAAAAGTTCCAGGGAGAGGACAGAGAAGGAATAGCTCAGGAAAGTGACACCATAAAGTTGCTCATGAATTCCAGGGATCATCACCAACCCTTAAATGTTTGCATTGATTGTAATTAGCATATCAAAGACTCAGAGAACAGAAGCAACAGATAGACCCACTGCACAGGTCACAGACTGACCACTAGGTGGCACATTCACAGACTAGAACCGAAGAACACTTCAAGGACTTTGAAAAGTAAACTGATACTACTGAAGGAACCTCCTGAAGTTAGGTTGGAACTTGGAGCCTGAACCTAACCAGATTAATTGCCAGCTTAGGAAAAAAAAAAAAAAAAAATTCCATGGGATTGAACACAACCCAGAGACTCATAACATAATCATCAAAATATCTAGGAGAGATTCCAAAATTACTCAACATACCAACAACCATGAGAATTTTGACTCATACCAACAACCATGAGAATTTCAACTCACACAGAAAAAGATACACATATCAATGCAACATAATACAGATGCTGAAATTATGTGAAGAAGGGCCAGGAGCAGGGGCTCACGCCTGTAATCCCAGCACTTTGGGAGGCCGAGGCAGGCAGATCACCTGAGGTCAGGAGTTTGAGACCAGCCTCAACATGGAGAAACCCCGTCTCTACTAAAAATACAAAATTAACTGGGCATGGTGGTGCATGCCTGTAATCCCAGCTACTCGGGAGGCTGAGGCAGGAGAATTGCTTGAACCTGGGAGGCAGAGGTTGTGGTGAGCCAAGATCGCGCCATTGTACTCCAGCCTGGGCAACAAGAACAAAACTCCATCTCAAAAAAAAAAAAATTATGTGAAAAAGACTTTAAGGCAGCTACTATATGATAGAGCACTTTTTTAAATGTTTGAATGAGCAATCATAAACACTCTTGAAACAAATGTTAAAATAAAGTCTTAGCAATGAAATAGAAAATACTAAAAAGAAATGAATGAATATCTTAGAACTGGAAATGAAAATCAAAATTAAAATTCACTGGATGAACTCAAAAGCAGAGTGGAGATGAGAGGGGAAAAGGTCAGTGGATGTGAAGATAAATCAATAGACATTACCTACTCTGAATAACAGAAAGAAACAGGTTAAGAATTATATGAGTAGAGTTTCAGAAATACATGACTGAATAACAGAAGGTCTAACACTCAGGTCATTGAAGTCACTGAAAGAGATGGGCAATAATGTGTGCTACAATTATGTTTAAAGAAGTAAGAGGCCAGGTGCAGTGGCTCACACCTACATTCTCAGCACTCTGGGAGACTGAAGCGGGTGAAGCACCTGAGGTCAGGAGTTCGAGACCAGTCTGGCCAATATGGTGAAACCCCATCTCTACCAAAACACAAAATTAGGCCAGACACAGTGGCTAACACCTGTAATCCCAGCACTTTGGGAGGTTGAGATGGGCGGATCACAAGGTCAGGAGTTCGAGACCAGCCTGGCCAACATGGTGAAAACCCATCTCCATGAAAAATACAAAAATTAGCTGGGCATAGTGGCACATGCCTGTAATCCCAGCTACTTGGGAGGCTGAGGCAGGAGAATCGCTTGAACCCGGGAGGCGCAGGTTGCAGTGAGCCGAGATCACGCCACGGCACTCCAGCCTGGGCAACAGAGCAAGACTCTGTCTCCAAAAAAAAAAGAAAAGAAAAGAAAACCCACAAAATTAGCTGGGCTTGGTGGCACATGCCTGTAATTAGCTGGCACATTCCCAGCTACTCGGGAAGCTGAGGCAGGAGAATCGCTTGAACCCGGGACGTAGAGGCTGAAGTGGGTCGAGATTGCACCACTGCACTCCAGCCTGAGTGACAGGGCGAAACTCTGTCTTAAAAAAAAAGAAAAAAAAAGAAGTAAGAGTGGAAAATTTGCCAGGTTTTGCGAAAGATAAACCTAAAATTTCAAGAATCTATGCAAAACCTAAATAAGGTAAATTCAAAGAAATTCATACTAAGATAAACTGCTAAAAACTAAGTATATTCTGTTTTGGGTGATGAAAAAATTCTAAAACCAGAGAATGCTGATAGTTACACAACATTGTGAATGTAATTAATGCCACTGAGTTGCACATTGTAAAATGGTTAAAATGGTAAAATTACCACAATTTTTTCAAAAAACTAATGACAGAAAATGATCTTCAAAGCAGAGTAATATGATACTTTACATCAATGTATCATTGATCAGAAAACAATGATTAGAATGATTATGGATCTTTTACATAAATTATCAAGACCAGAAGGAAGTAGCAAAAAATTTTTAAAGAACTGTCACCTTTTAAAGTAAATACTTGTCAATCTAAAATAATGAACTGTTGGCCAGGTGCAGTGACTCATGCCTCTAATCCCAGCACTTTGGGAGGCTGTGGCAGGCAGATCATGAGGTCAGGAGATGGAGACCATCCTGGCTAACAAGGTGAAACTCCGCCTCTACTAAAAATACAAAAAAATAAGCCAGGCGTGGTGGCAGGTGCCTGTAGTCCCAGCTGCGCGGGAGGCTGAGGCAGGAGAATGGTGTGAACCCGAGAGGTGGAGCTTGCAGTGAGCTGAGATGGCGCCACCGCACTCCAGCCTGGGTGACAGAGCAAGATCCCGACTCAAATAATAATAATAACAATAATAATAATAATAATAAAGTAATGAACTGTCATCCCAGATTTTTTATCCAGTGAAAGCATCTATCAAGAATAAAGATAAAACAAAGGCATTTGTGGATTAAGGGAAACTTTCACACTGAATAGTCAGCAAACCTGCTCTAAAATAATTACTAAAGGAAGTTCTTCAGACAGAAGGAAAATGACAATAGAAGGAAACATGAGTAACAGGAACAAAGGAAGAGTGACAGAAATGATGAGTATCTGAATAAAATATAGTACTCTTCTCTTTAACTCTTTACATTGTGTTTGACGGTCAAAAGCAAAAAGTACCTAATGAGATTTTCAATGCATGCAGATGTTACATATAGACAATAAAGATGTAAAAGAACTTACAAGATGGTAAGGGTACTACATCCTGAAGAAAGTAATAAAATGGAAAGAAACTTACAAGATGATAAGGGCACTACATCCCCAAGAAAGTAATAAAATACTAACTATAAGTAGATGTTAAAAAGTTAAATATGTATTTTGTAATCCATGGAGCAATCACTAAAAAACCTATACAAAGAGATATCATTAAAATCATCATAAAATAACAGGCCATACTAAAAATGCTCAAATATTAAAAAAAAAAAAAAAAAAGTCAGAAGTAAAAAAAGAACACAACAACAAAAAAGAGAAACAAGCCAGATGTGATGGCTCACGTCTGTAATCCCAATACTTTGGGAGGCCACTTGAGCCAGGAGCTTGAGACCAGCCAGGACAAATAGGGAGACTCCATCTCTACAAAAGATTAAAAGTTAGCCAAGTATGGTGGTACATGCCTGTAGTTCCAGCTACTCGGAAGGCTGAGGTAGAAGGATTGCTCGAGCCCAGGAGGTCAAGGCTGCACTAAGCCCTGATCATGCTACCGCACTGTCAGCCTGGGTGACAAGACGATACCCTGTCTCAAAAAAAAAAAAAAAACAAACAAACAAACAAAAAAGAAATAATGAAATGGTGGATCTAAATCCAAATTTATCAATAATTACTATAAATGCACATGGTCTAAAACACAATTAAAAGTCAAAGAGTGTCATATTGTACTAAAAACTATAAATCAATATAGTCTATATGAAACTGACTTCAAATATATTTATATAGGGAGGTTAAAAGTAAAATACGAAAAAGTATAATGCAAACAAAAACTAGAAATCTAGAAAAGCAAACAATATTAGAAAAAAGGCAAAAGACATGAACAGACATTTCACTATATGCAGATGGCAAATAAGTACAAGCAAAAAAAAATTTTTTTTTTTTTTTTTTGAGATAGAGTCAAGCACTGTTGCCTGGGCTGCAGTGTAATGGCATGATCTCGGCTCACTGCAACCTCTGCCTCCCGGGTTCAAGCAATTCTCCTGCCTCAGCCTCCCAAGTAGCTGGGATTACAGGTGCCCACCACCATGCCCACCACCATGCCCGGCTCATTTTTTGTATTTTTAGTAGAGACGGGGTTTCACTACGTAGGCCAGGCTGGTCTCGAACTCCCGATGTCGTGATCCACCTGCCTCGGCCTCCCATGGTGCTGGGATTAAAAGTGTGAGCCACCCTGCCAGCAAAAATTTTCAACATAATTAGCCATCAAAGAAATGCAAATTACACCACAATGAGATGTTACAACATATCTATCAGGATGGTTAACACCTAAGATGACAAAACCTAATCCTGGTAAAACTGCAGAGAAATTGTATTGCTTGTACACTGCTGGTGGAATATAAAATGATACAGCTGGCCGGGCACAGTGTCTCACACCTGTAATCCCAGCACTTTAGAAGGTCGAGGTGGGTGGATCACGAGGTCAGGAGATCAAGACCATCCTATCCTGGCTAACACGGTGGAACTCCATCTCTACTAAAAATGCAAAAAAATTAGCCAGGCGTGGTGGCAGGCTCCTGTAGTCCCAGGTACTCGGGCAGGAGAATGGCACGAACCCGGGAGGCGGAGCTCGCAGTAAGCTGAGATCACACCACTGCACTCCAGCCTAGGTGATAGAGCAAAACTCCGTCTCAAAAAATAAATTAATTAATTAATTTAATTTAATTAAACAAAATAAAATAAAATGATATAGCCACTGGAAAACATTTTGGAAGTTCCCTTTAAAACTAAACATTGGGGCCAGCCAGGCGTGGTGGCTCACGCCTGTAATCCCAACACTTTGGGAGGCCGAGGCAGGCAGATCATGAGGTCAGGAGATGGAGACCATCCTGACTAACATGGTGAAACCCCATCTCTACTAAAAGTACAAAATTTAGCCAGGCGTGGTAGCAGGTGCCTGTAGTTCCAGCTACTGGGGAGGCTGTGGCAGGAGAATGAAGTGAACCCGGGAGGCAGAGCTTGCAGCGAGCTGAGATCAGGCCACTGCACTCAGCCTGGGCGACAGAGCAAGACTCCATCTCAAAAAAAAAAAAAACTAAACATTGGGATACTACTCAGCAATAAAACTAAAACTACAAATGATATACACAACAAGTTGGATCAATCACTATGGAATTATACTGAGTGAAAAAAGGCCAATCCCAGCAAGTTACATGCTGTGTAACTCCATTTATATAACATTCCTGAAATGGCAAAAATCATACAATTGAAGAACAGATTAGTGGTTGCTAGAGGGCAGGGACTAGGGGCAGGGGAATGACTGTGGTTACAAAAAGGCAACGTGAGAGATGCCTGTGGTAACAGAATTGTGCTGTATTTTGACCTTAGTTTTAGATACACAAAACTACATGTGTGATAAAATCACATTTAAATACATACACACACACAGAGTGTATGTAAAACTGAGGAAATCTGAATAATATCCGTGAGTTGTATCAATGTTAATTTCCTAGTTGTGATATTATACTCTATTTTGTAAGATGTTACCATCAAGGGAAATTAGGTAAAAGGGTCACAGAATCTTGGCTGGGCACGGTGGTTCATGCCTGCATTTTGGGAGGCCAAGGCGGGTGGGTCACCTGAGGTCAGGAGTTCCAGACCAGCCTGGCCAACATGATGAAACCCCGTCTCTACTAAAAATACAAAACAAATTAGCTGGCCTTGCTGGCGCATGCCTATAATCCCAGCTACTCAGGAGGCTGAGGCAGGAGAATCACTTGAACCCGGGAGGTGGAGGTTATAGTAAGCCGAGCTCGTGCCACAGCACTCCAGCCTTGGCAACAAGAGCAAAACTCCAACTCAAAAAAAAAAAAAAAAGAATCTCTTTGTATCACTCTTATAATTGCATGTGAATCTACAATTACCCCAAAATTTAAAAAAAAAAAAATTTAAAGAGTGAAAAAGAAAACTGGAGTGAGTGGCTATATTATTATCAGAAAAAAGTAGACTTCAGAACAAAGCAAGTTACCAGAGTTAAAAAGAGATACAACAGGCCAGGCGCAGTGGCTCATGTCTGTAATCCCAGCACTTTGAGAAGCCAAGGTGGGCGGATCACCTGAGGTCAGGAGTTCAAGACTAGCCTGGCCAACATGGCAAAACTCCATCTCTACTAAAAATACAAAAAGATTAGCCAGGCATGGTGGTGGGCACCTGTAATTCCAGCTACTCAGGAGGCTGAGGCAAGAGAATAGCTTGAACCAAGGAGGTGGAGGTTGCAGTGAGCTGAGATGCACGCCACTGCACTCCAGCCTGGACAACAGAGCAGGATTCCGTTTCAAAATAAACAAAAAACAAAGAGATACAACATAATAATAAAATAACTGATTCACCAAGAAGATACAACAATTATATATGTATATGCACCTAACAACAGAGCTTAAAAACATCAAATAAAACTGATTTAAAAAAATTTTTTTAATAATAGATAAATCGGACAGGGCGCGGTGGTTCACACCTGTAATCCCAGCACTTTGGGAGGCCAAAGCAGGTGGATCACCTGAGGTCAGGAGTTTGAGACAAACCTGGCCAACATGGTGAATCATCATCTCTACTAAAATACAAAAAAATTAGCCAAGCGTGGTGGCACATGTCTGTAATCCCAGCTACTTGAGAGTTTGAGGCACAAGAATCACCTGAACCTGGGAGGCAGCGGTTGCAGCAAGCTGAGATCACACCACTGCACTCCAGCCTGGGTGCCAGAGTGAGACTCCGACTCAAAAAAAAAAAAAAAAACAAAAGAATAGATAAATCTGCAGTTATAATCGTAGGCTTCAACACTATTCTCAGTAAGAGACAGAACTAGTTGACAGAAGACCAACAAGGATAGCCAAGCACTGAATGTCATGTTAACCAATTGAATCTAGTTGAACATTCCACCCAATACCACCAGCAAAATACATATCCTTTTCAAGAGTAAATGGAACATATACCAAGAGAAATCATAGGGTGAGTCATTTGAAAAAAAATAAATAAACACCTCAACTAATTTTAAAAGACTGTGATCATACAATGCATGTTCTCAGGTTATAATTCAATTAAATTAGAAGTCAATAATAGGAAAATCTCCAAATATTTAGAAATTGAAAATCAATAGGTAAACTTCTAAAGTAGTTTCATTTATATGTGTTATATCTGAAATTGTGAAAATTATATGTAATTAAGTCTGTTGTATATTAAAAATCAGGAGAGAGGTAAGTCTATGGAATTACTGAAGTCATTTGGAAATCAGAAGCTAGGCTGAGTTTGTGCCCACTGTGGTGCTGCCAATATTGGTGTGGGCATTAAGGAACCCTTTGAACCATATTCTACAACTGCAATCTCATACTAAATAAATGACTATTCCTTAACTAGTTGTTCATAAGTCACTTAAAAACTACAGTTTTTAATAGGGTCCCTTTCCCCTGTTTTTCTGTTAATCATCTTGCAATTTGTTAATAACAGTGATATGGTTTGGCTCTGTGTCCCCACCCAAATCTCATCTTGAATTGTAATCCCACCCACCCCATGCCCAGGGAGGGACGTGGTGGGAGGTAACTGGATCACGGGGGTAGGGGGACGGTTTCCCCAATGCTGTTCTTGTGATAGTGAGTGAGTTCTCACAAAAGCTGATGGCTTTTAAGTGTGGCACTTCCTCATACACTCACATGCTCTCTCTCGCTCTCTCTACGTGTATATATATATGTATATGTGTGCATATGTGTATATGTATATGTATATATAGTGTGTTATATATATCTCTCTTCTGCCACCATGTAACTTGTGTCTTGCTTCCCCTTCCCCTTCCACCACGACTGCGTTTCCTGAGGCCTCCACAGTCATGCAGAACTCTGAGTCAATTAAATGTCTTCTCTTTATAAATTACCCAGTCTCAGATAGTATCTTTATAGCAGTGTAAAAACAAACTAATACAAACAGCAATATTCATTTAAGAATTCAATGCTATAAAACCTAATTAATTCAATACTGAGATTCAACATGCCTTTATCCAATCCAGTTTGTCTAGCTTCCTCTTACCCTTAGATAAGTTTAGACATTCTATGATTAAAAGGCTCTCCGTTTCTGAGACATGAACAACTTTTAGACACTTGAGACATACAGGTGACATTCTAATCTCAAGAAATATAAGAGTTGACTTAATAAGGGCATAGGTCAGGGTTGAGATATCCTTTTAAATGTGTCCAACGAAAGAGAGGTTGGTTATGGTTTATTTTAATGTTTTAAGTGTGTCTTATATCAGTGTTTCTGAATTTTCTAATTTAAAATTCCACTCTCATCTCCAACAGGTAACAATGTAGTTATTTTAAAGGTAAAAGGAAAATATGCTAAAAACTGAATTGTGAGAGCATTATTAATATACATAAAGTATGCCTTGTCACCATGATCTGCATTAACCACAACAAAAAAAAGTGTGTAACACCCATAGCCTCTATCCTCAACTGACATTCATTCAACAAATATTGACTGTCTATCAGGTGCCAGACATTACAGTCATTGCTCTTGAGAAATACCCAGTTCAGTGGGAAGACAGACATATAAACAACAATTACAATCTAATATGATATTTGCTATAACAAAGGGGCCACAGACAGAAGTATATTGACAAATGCTTCACAAAGAAGACTTTGAGCTAGGCTTCTGAGTGAGAAGGACAGTGTCCGGGAGGGAGTGTGACAAGAGGAGGAGCCAAGAGAAGGATGAATCCATTCATATGGAATCAAACATCATGATTTCTTAACACTAGAACTAGGGTACCTTCAACAGAATGAGGAGAGGTAAAATGAGAGACGGGCTTAGAAAAGACAGTTTAGGAAGGGTCTTAAGACATCCTGGAGGATTTGAGGCAGGGGAAAGATGTAATCAGAAATTTCCTCAAAACTCCTGCCTAGGCCAGGCACAGTGGCTCATGCCTGTAATCTCAGCACCTTGGGAGGCCAAGGCAGGTGGATCACTTAAGATCAGGAGCTCAAGACTAGCCTGGCCAACATGGTGAAACCCCATCTTTACTAAAAATACAAAAATTAGCCAGGCATGGTGGCATGTGCCTGTTATCCCAGCTACTCGGGAGGCTGAGGCACGAGAATCACTTGAATCTGGGAGGTAGATGTTGCAGTGAGCTGAAATCACACCACTGCACTCCAGCCTGAGTGATAGAGCAAGATTCTGTCTCAAAAAGAAAAAAATCTTGCCTATTGGCAGCATCTGTTGCAGTTCTCTAGCAAGTAATAAAAAGGGACTGAACCTTAAAACAATAGCCATAGAAATAGGAAAGACAAATTCTAGGGATATTTAGATAAAACAAAAAAGACTCTGTGATCCAATCAGCTGTGAGGAAGAGTCAAGGGCGGATCCCATCCTCCCACTTAGACAACAGTTTAAAGGCAGGGAAGACAAGATTAAAAGTTGGGTAAAACAACAGATTCTCATTGAACACGTTGATGTTTAATGTGATATACCTCCTAGGCAGCTAGATGGAGACTTAAAGCAGTACTAAATTTTGGAAACAGCAACATGGATTTTAGGAGACCAAAAAGACTGAAGGTAAAGGTATAGGAATCAGTGATTTATAAGAGTTGTTGAAGTTCCTGGGGATAAAGAAATCAAACAGAGAAAACATATTCTTATCATGCTTGTCATCTTATAAGAAATGATTCATTGGCAAGGAGCACTGATTGGAAATTGACTTAAAGTTTAACTATACGTAGTTTCCCTTATTTCAAAAAGTTTGTCCACAACTGTTCTAAAGTGATCATCATGAAAGCCAATAATTACGCAATGCTCTGCCATCAACGTTTAACTTCACTTCTGGAAGGGAGGATGAGAAACAGGCCTGCCTCCTGCCCGTTCCAGCCCGAAAAGGATTCCAACAACTGAAAACACAGAGCCCAAGGACAGCAGGCTCTTCTCAGGTGAACTTATCATCAAAACCACGAGCAATTCCCTCCTGTTTCCCACTCACATCCTCTTCCTTCCCCTGTGTTTTTCTGTGAATATATCTGCATGCCAAAAATGGGCTACCAAGTCTTAGAGTAGGTAGTGCAAAGGTAAAATACAGTCAATTAGTTAAAAGGTAAATATGGCAAGGACAAATTCTATTGCCTTTTGGTATCTCTGAGAAGGCAATGGAAGAGTTAGAACTAGCAAAGACGGTAGGAATTACAAGATCCAAGCAAATAGTTTCCTCTCTTTGGATTAAAGTTGGACATCCAATTGTGTAAGTTTTAAGTGTGTAAAACTCGTGGCAGGAGGATTGAGGTGAAGAATGGGAAAGTACAGGAGGATTCCACCAAATTTTAGCTGCTCAGCAGACAAAATAAGGTATGACAGGCATCTAGCCAGGGCTCTAGGAAAGTATTTGACCACTGCCAGAATCCAGAAAAACCAATGCTACCAAGCATCTAAAATGAAAAGTACCAGACCAGGCGTGGTGGCTGACGCCTGTAATTACAGCACTTTGGGAGGCAGAGGCGGGTGGATCACCTGAGGTCAGGAGTTCAAGACCAGCCTGGTCAACATGATGAAACCCTGTCTCTGCTAAAAATACAAAAATTAGCTGGGCATGGTGGCGAGTGCTTCTAATTCCAGCTACTCAGAAGGCTGAGGCAGGGAGAATTGCTTGAACCCGGGAGGCGGAGATTGCAGTTACCTGATATTGCACCACTGCCCTCCAGCCTAGGCAACAGAGTGAAACTCTTTCTCAAAAAATTAAAAAAAAAAAAAGTAAAGTACTGAGGCAGGCAGACCACTTGAGGTCAGGAGTTCAAGAGCAGCCTGGCCAACAAGGTGAAATCCCATCTCTACTAAAAGTACAACAATTACCCAGGCGTGGTGGTAGGCACCTGTAATCCCAGCTACTTGGGAGGCTGAGGCAGGAGAATTGCTTGAACCCAGGAGGCAGAGGTTGCAGTGAGCTAAGAAGGCACCACTGCACTCCAGCCCAGGCAACAGAGCAAGATTCCATCTCAATCAATCAATAAAATGAAAAGTAGTAGCCTTCTTAGCAGAAACCTCTCATAGCAGAGTGTTGTAAAAGATACTGAGGAGTCAGGAAATGGGGGAAAAAAACAGGGTCTGAGAGCTCCAAAGAGCTGAGGCTCACCTGAGCTTTTTGACTTCATTTCTGCATTAAGCAAAGAGCTCCCGCACTATACCACTGGCGTGTCAGGACTGATGTGCATGGATGGAAAATGACACCTGGAGAGTTGCTCACTTCACCTAACATACAATTCTAAATAAAATGTTTCACTCTTCTGTGAGGTCTTTGATTATCACTAGCGAAATCTCTACAAATACAGAAACATGAACTGCTGCTGTCTGGTTAGGCCTGTCTTTCAGGGGCTGAAAAGTTGCTCTGGAAGTGGGGGCTTTCCTGACTTTGCCCTAAAGGTTTCTCAGACTGCTCTATAATAAAGATGATTGAAAAGCATATTATGTCAACAGATACTTCTTTGGAAGGAGGAAAACAGGAGGACAATACCTCATCCATCAGAAAGAGCCAGACATACCTATAGGGTATGCAAAGCAAGTCAAAAAAAACTTCTTTTTTTGGGGGGGGGGGTAGATGGGGGGAATTTGAGACAAGGTCTTGCTGTGTGGCCCAGGCTGGACGGCAGTGGCATAATCACAGCTCATAGTAGGCTCAAGAGATCCTTCCACCTCAGCCTCCTAGTAGCTGAGACTATAGGTATGTGCTACCACATCTAACTTTTTTATTTTTTTTTTATTTTTGTAGAGGCAGGGTTTGACCATATTGCCCAGGCTGGTCTCAAACTCCTGAGTTCAAGCAGTCTTCCAGAGTCAGCCTCCCAAAGGGCTAGGATTACAGGCATGAGCCACTGTACACCCAGTCTATATTATGCTTTGAAAAGGAAAAATAATTTAGTGTACATCTACTGAGAAAAGAAAAAAAAAATGTGCCAGCAACACCCAAGATGATGTCATATCAGCAGCTAGTTTCAGGTCAAATACAGTACAACAGGAAGCTTGGGACTGAAGACAAGCAGCACCCAGCCCACTGGACCCGCCCCTAAATCAATCGCCAGACTTGCTCCCAACCTACACTTTCCACCGTGGATAGTGACAAGAACACTTTCCACTGTGGATAGTGACAAGAACACTTTCCACTGTGGATAGTGAGACAGTAATTTGTACATCCAATTCTGCTATTTCAAAAGCTAGGTTGTGTATATACATGGAAATATCCGGTCTGTCAAGTATTCTATAGCTGAGAGGGTTCCATAAAATATCATCTAAGCACTTTCAAAATACAAAAAGTTAAATTCTTTTTAGCCACTCCATTTCTATCACTGCAGTCTCCAACCCTGCCAGGCTATGAAAACTGAGGCCAGTAATGACTTTACTCTGTCAGAACATTGAGTTGCAATCAAGGCAAGGATAATCAACTGCAAACAGAAGAAATCCATTAGAATCTAACACTGAAAAATTGGGGAATTGGGAATATTTGTTTTTAATGCTTACTCTTGGCTGAACCAATTAATACCTATGTCTATCCACAAAGCTCTTGTATAAGTTGTTGGGTGGAGGGAGGAAAATCACCATCACCATCATCACTACTGCCATTCATCATCACCACCACCACCACGCCATCATCACCACTGCCATCACCTCCATCACCACCACCATCACTGCCACTATCACCATCATTACCACCACAACTCCACCGCAACAAAAAGTATGCATTTCTGGCTGGGTGCGGTGGCTCATGCCTGTAATCCCAGCACTTTGGGAGGCTGAGGCGAGTGGATCACGAGGTCAGGAGATCAAGCCCATCCTGACTAACACGGTGAAACCCCGTCTCTACTAAAAATACAAAAAATTAGCCAGGCATGGTGGCAGGTGCCTTGTAGTCCCAGCTACTAGAAAGGCTGAGACAGGAGAATCCTTTGAACCCGGGAGGTGGAGCTTGCAGTGAGCCGAGATCATGCCACTGCACTCCAGCCTGGACAACAGAGCGAGACTCCGTTTCAAAACAAACAAACAAACAAACAAAAAGTATGCATTTCTGCCCTCCAAAAGGCCACAGAAGCTTCCTTTCTTAGGAAATTGTACTGCTATATTTGCTGTTTTTCCTTTGCCCTCCTAAAGCTATCACCACATAATAAGCATCCTTTCAATAAAAGAAGAATAGAAAGAGATCAAGATTGTTCAAGGATTCTGGGGCCCTGATGATAGAAGACAGAGTGAATTTATGGCCCAAATGAAGTGTTTTTATCTTTCCATGGGATAAAGATACTGTGACTAGTAGAGTGAGATACTAGAAAGAATGCAGCCTCTCTAACTGACTATCATTTGTAAATTCCCTGCCTGATTTCATAACAAATATCACTTTTCCTTCAGGGCCATTGGAAAAAAAAAAAAAAAATCCCAGTGATAACAAAGGTGCCATTATTTCTGGTCGCATTTTTCTGTTAATAATCACAGTTATAGTCAACTAATGCCCTGGGTTCTCACATCACTAAATAAATATTACCTGGTGGTAAATATTAGTATCCCTAACTTTGCATTCCAAAAATGTCAAGAAACCTATCGGAAAGGTCAAATCTCAGTAAACAAGGCCAAAGTCAAAAAAAAAAAAAAAAATCCCCTATTTCCATTATTTTCTAGTTTCAACATAAATGTCTGTGTCTATGGCTCTCAATGGAATTTTCTACCAGGCACATAAGTGGTCATAGTGGCCATTATAATCCTAGCCTACTTGACATAATAAATTTGATTAGTAGAAGTTCATAAAAACAGAATCCTGGAAGGGATTCCTGGATCAGAGACTCTTAACCCAAGATTTGTTAATTATAGGAGGGCATGAACATCTTTAAGTTACAGTTTCAAAATTTGTGCACATACACAGTTTTCTCTGGAAAAATCCCAGAGCTTTCCAAAATTCTCTGGGACTCATACTGTTCTCTCCATTTAAGAATCACTGATAGCAAATTAGTCACTCTCAATTCTTACTGTACATCAGAAGAGTCTCTGAGGAACTTTGATTTAAAAACACACTTCCCCACCAGGTGCAGTGGCTCACACCTGTAATCCCAGCACTTTGGGAGGCCAAGGTGGGTGGATCACTAGGTCAGGAGTTCGAGGCCAGCCTGGCCAATATGGTGAAACCCCGTTTCTACTAAAAATACAACAATTAGCCGGGCGTGGTGGCAGGTGCCTGCAGTTCCAGCTACTCAGGAGGCTGAGACAGGAGAATCACTTGAACCTGCAAGGCGGAGGTTGCAGTGAGCCCAGATCGTGCCACTGCACTTCAGCCTGGGTCACAGAGCAAAACTCCATCTCAAAAACAAAACAAAACAAAACAAAAAAACAAAAACACACACACTTCCCAAGGCCAAGCCCTAAACTGACTAAATCACAATATTGGTAGACAAAGCTTAAGCACATGAAATTTTCTAAATAACTTTTTTTTAAAGGCTTTCGAGTGATTATTATACACACACAGGGTTAAAAAACACTGTGTAGCTCCAATTGATTAGTCCTTTTATTTTATATAATCACTGAACTTTATCATTGGAAGAAATCCTAGATATTGGAAAACTAGCACACTTCTTTTACAAAAAGAACCAGATCTGTTAATTAACTCGCACAGGATCATACAGCTAATTAGAAAAGAACCAAAATATTCTGCTTTAAACATATTTTTTAAAACTACATTCAAATTTTATTTTAAAAAATCATAAAATAGGGTTTACCAGCCTCTCTACTAAGTCCCCTAAGACTATCTCCTGAATTTCTTCTTTAACAGAAAAAGTTCACCATCTTTTGTAGTTCATATGTAAAAAGTAACCTACATCTGCATAAAATTATTTTAAATATCACAGATGAACCATATTTATAGGGATAAACCATCATGGGTAATAAATTATGATAAACACACAGTGAAGATTGGCTGACCCCTTTATCAACTGAGTGAGAATTCCTGATTATCAAAATTATGGCTCACCACAATTTTTTATACTTTACTTTCTAGCTGTTTTATTTTTAATTATCAAAGCAAAGAATGAGAGCATACTTGCCCCCAGAAAAGAGTGTAAATAGCCAAGGCATCTCATGTCCTTCAGGAAGGTATTTACGTGTCCCAAACCAGGAAGGATAGGCCCCTTTAATGGTAGATCAAATGACATCTTTTTATCCTAACCGAAGACCTTTAAAATCCAATTTGAGTTGAAGAGAAGAAAGAGAAAGAAGGAAGTGACTTTTCCTTTGTTAAATTTCACAATAAATTTATATCCAGACTCAGCAAGTGCTTTTCAGTGGCTTCACAGTAGCTGAGATAATTATAATACTGACCTCTTGATGTATGAGTCCCCATTGAGAGAAGTCAGCTGAATCCCAAGGACAGCATTCCAAGGCTATGAAAAGAATTCTTTCAGGACACACCCTCTGTATGACTTGGTGCAGGCAGGATTTCTCCCTACCCCACTGAAGGAGACAGAGTAGAGGGGAAAGGAGAGGAGCAGGGTTCACTGCATTGACAGGGACCCAGGCAGATAAGTAGTAAAAATAGTTAACATTCAAATGCTTACAATATGCCAAGAACCACTCTAAAGATTTTGTATTTACAATCAACGTTTCAGCCCATGGACGGCATATGCCTATGTTCCCTTAAGATTGTAACGGAGCTGAAAATTCCTATTGCCCAGTGACGTCTTGATGATCCTGACCTGTGTAAACCTAAGCTAACGTATGTGTTTGTGTATCAGTTTTTAACTACAACAACAAAAGGTTTAGAAAGTTAAAAAAAAAAATTAGAAATGGAAAAAAGCTTATAGATATAAGGAAAGAAAATGTTGTATAGCTGTACAATGTGTTTGTGTTTTAAGCTAAGTGTTTCTACAGAAGAGATACAAAATTTAAAAGTTTATAAAGTAAAAACACAGTAAGCTAAGGTTAATTTATTGTTGAAAAAAAGCACATAAATTTAGTATAGCTTCAGTGTTTCTAAAGTCTACAGTAGTGTAATACCCTAGGCCTTCACAGTCACACACCACTCACTCACTGACTCACCCAGAGCAACTTCCAGTCCTGCAAGCTCCATATGTGCCCTAGACACGTGTACCACTTTTTTGAGACAGAGTCTCACCCTGTCGCCCAGGCTAGAGTGCAATGGCGTGATCTTGGCTCACTGCAACCTCCGCCTCCCGGTTCAAATGATTCTCCTGCCTCAGCTTCCCAAGTAGCTGGGATTACAGGTGCCCAGCACCACGCCCAGGTAATTTTTGTATGTTTAGTAGAGATGAGGTTTCACCATGTTAGCCAGGCTGGTCTTGAACTCCTGTCCTCATGATCCGCCCGCCTCAGCCTCTCAAAGTGCCGGGATTACAGGTGTGAGCCACTGTGCCTGGCCCCACATTTTATCCTTTATGTCATATTTTTACTGTACCTTTTCTATGCTTAGATATGTTGAGATACATACATATCTAGCATTATGTCATAATTGCCTACAATATTTTGTACAGTAACATGCTATAAGGTTTGTAGCCCAAGAGCAATAGGTTGCACCATCTAGCTTAGGTGTGTAGTAGGCTACACCATCTAGGTTTGTGTAAGTATACTTGATGATGTTTGCACAATGAAGAAATTAGCCTGATTTCTCAGAACCTATCCCTGTTGTTAAGTGACTCATGACTGTACCACCTCCTGTGGATTATGAATTCCTGTTTGACCCCTCATAAAGCCTAGGACAATGCCTTAAATAGAGCAGAAACTGAATAAGCATTTTTTTTTTTTTTTTTTTGAGATGGAGTCTCGCTCCATCGCCCAGGCTGGAGTTCAGTGGCGTGATCTCAGCTCACTGCAACCTCCAACTCCCTGGTTCAAGCGGTCCTCCTGTCTTAGCCTCCTGAGTAGCTGGGATTACAGGCACGCACCACCACACCCAGCTAATTTCTGTATTTTTAGTAGAGACGAGGTTTCACCATGTTGGCCAGGATGTTGTTGATCTCCTGATCTCGTGATCCGCCTGCCTCGGCCTCCCAAAGTGCTGGGATTACAGGGGTGAGCCACCGTGCCCAGCCTGAATAAGCATTTGATTGAAGTGGAAAAGAAAAAATTTTAGAACATTAGTTCCAAAGAGCATAAGGATTTCCTGCAGTTAACAGTACTTCACACAAGCACTGAGTAATGCCGTATTCTAGTTTTGTGATCATTTCTCTTTCTGTATCTTTACCTCTGATGGAGGCAGAGTGCCTAGTCCTTGGCATGGATATATATATATATTTGTGGAGCAAATGAGTGAAGAGGACATCACCTTCAAGAAAACTACACATTTTTTATATTTATCCTTTGTGTTTCCTCCTACTAAAGTATTAGTTTCACAAAGACAGGAAGTTGTATCTATTTGTTCACTATTACCTTACTGCATTTGTTATTGAACAAATGAATAAAATGCTAAGTGAGAACACTGTAATCCCAGTACTTTGGAGGCCGAGGTGGGCAAATCACTTGAGGCCAGGAGTTCAAGACCAGCCTGACCAACATAGCAAAATCCTGTCTCTATTAAAAATACAAAAAATTAACCAGGCCTGGTTGCACATGTCTGTAATCCCAGCTACTTGGGAGGCTGAGGCATGAGAATTGTTTGAACCTAGGAGGCAGAGGTGGCAGTTAGCTGAGATTGTGCCACTGCACTCCAGCCTGGGTGACAGAGTGAGAGTCCCTCTCAAACAAAAACAAAAGCTAAGTTAAAACAGAGTTCTGTGCTAGGTCCTAGAGATGGAAGGAGAATAATGCATCATCCTATACAGTAGAAAGTAACTCAATCCCAGCATTGCTAAATGTTGATGTGATTAACGCTGGAAGGATAAAGCTTTTCTGATAGAACTTATTTTCATATATGTGATAGTAACACTACAGAAACACAGTCAGGTCAGGCACAATGGTTCACACCTATAATCCCAGCACTTTGGGAGACCAAGGCAGGCAGATCACGAGGTCAGGAGTTCAAGAACAGCCTGACCAACGTCGTAAAATCCCATCTCTACCAAAAAATATAAAAATTAGCCGGGCATGGTGGCATGTGCCTGCAATCCCAGCTACTCGGGAGGCTGAGGCAGGAGAATCACGTGAGCCCAGGAAACAGAGACTGCAGCAAGCCAAGACCCAGCCACTGCACTCCAGCCTGGGCAACAGAGCAAGATTGTCTCAAAACAACAACAACAACACACAATTGTATGTATTCTTTAGTGAATGCTCTCTGAATCCTGTGATGCCAACATAAGTTGCCAGGAAGAAGGACCCCTTTGCTGTACTGCCCCTTCCCACAGAGCGAGGACCAAAGTCAGTCAAAGTCACGTGCCCATCAGAAACCCAAAGTCCTTTTCTCGATCATGTGCCAAGCACTAGGGCCCAGCGCTCCCTAACCCAACTGCCCACGCTCATTTCTAAGGCCTGTGCAGATGTTTCTTCCACACACTCCAAGGGAGACAATCCTCAATATAGAATTCCGAGGCCCACAGGGTGAAGTGTGAATCCAGTGTGTTTCCGGAATTGGTGGGTTCTTAGTCTCACTGACTTCCAGAATTAAGCCCCGGACCCTCAGGGTGAGCGTTACAGTTCTTAAAGATGGGATGTCTGAAACTTGTTCCTTCAGAAGTTCAGATGTGTCTGGAGCTTCTTCCTTCTGGTGGGTTCGTGCTCTCGCTGTAAAGAGTGAAGCTGCAGATCTTCGTGGTGTTACAGATCTTAAAAGTAATGCGTCTGGAGTTCTTCGTTCCTCCCAGTGGGTTCGTGGTCTTGCTGGCTTCAGGAGTGAGGCTGCAGACCTTCACGGTGTTAAAGCTCATAAAAGCAGCGTGGACCTAAACAGTGAGCTATGGACCCAAAAAGCAAGCAGCAGCAAGATTTACTGCAAACAGTGAGCTATGGACCCAAAAAGCAAGCAGCAGCAAGATTTACTGCAAACCTCTAGAATCCCTGCAAGGCACCAGGTTGCCGCTGGTGAGCTCGGGCAGCCTACATTTATTCCCTTGTCTGGCCCCACCCACATTCTGCTGATTGGTCCATTTTACAGAGAGCTGATTGGTCTATTTTACAGAGAACTGATTGGTCCGTTTTGACAGAGTGTTGATGGGGGCGCTTACAATCCTTGAGCAAGACACAGAGTCACAGAGTGCTAGTCCTCCAAGTCTCCACTAGGTTAGCTAGATACAGAGTGCTGATTGGTGCACATACGATCCTCCAGCTAGATACAAAAGTTCTCCAAGTCCCCATTCAGTTCAGGAGCCCAGCTGGCTTCACCCAGTGGATCCTGCCCCAGGGCTGTAGGCGGAGCTGCCCGCCATTCCCCAGTCGCGCCTGCACTTTTCAGCCCTTGGGTTGTCCATGGGATGGGGCGCCACGGAGCAGGGGACGGCACCCGTCAGGGAGGCTCAGGCCGCGCGGGAGCCCACCGCAGGGGGAGGAGCTCAGACACGGCGGGCTGCAGGTTCTGAGCCCTGCCCTGCCAGGAGGCAGCCAAACCCGGCGAGATTTTGAGTGCAGAGCCGGCAGGCCGGCACTGCTGGGGGACCTGGCACAACCGCCCCAGCTGCTGGCCAGGATGATAAGCCCCTCACTGCCCTGGGCTGGCGGGGCCGGCCGGCCGGCCGCTCAGTGTGCGGGGCCCGCCGAGCCCACGTGCGCCCGCGCACGCCGGAACTCACACTGGCCAGCCAGCGCAGCACGCAGCCCCAGTTCCGGCCCGCGCAGCCCGGGTTCCCGCCCGCGCCTCTCCCTCCACACCTCCCGGCAAGCAAAGGGAGGGGGCTCCGGCTTCAGCCAGCCCAGAGAGTAGCTCCTGCGGTGCCGCGGCAGGCCGAAGGGCCCCTCAAGCGCCGCCAGTGGACGCTGAGGCCGAGGAGGCGCCGAGAGTGAGGGGTGCTAGCCCTTTGTCACCTATCACAGTGGACATACAGAACGTGCTGTCCACAAGCATGACGACTAGATTCCTGCTCCCACTCACACTGTCTGGTCAGGCATGGAAGTTGGCTAAGAATCTGAAAACTCAAAATTCAAATCTGCCCTTCAAGATGGTTATAAAGGTGTATTTGTCAGAACAGAAAAATTTCCAAACATGTTTTGACACTTTTTTGTTTGATTTATAACTTCTAAATATTTACATACAGAGTATGTGGTCCTGCATTCACATTCTAGCCCCGGGCACCACAAATGTTAGGGGCAGGACTGCCCATCGGAGAAACTGAGCCTCAGGGCAGCTGACTTGCCTGAGGGCACAGGGCTAGGAGCTGGAAGAGCTAGAACCCAAACCCAGTTCTTCATAATCCAAGCGTCATTACCTAGGGTGAACCCCTCCCTCACTTTAACCACTTCAGAGCACTTTTGTGTGTGCTTCCCCACCGTGATTACAGAAATCCTGGAGGATCCCAAGAGGTGAGGCCATGGAACCAGGAACAGTCCATCCTCTCTCCCTGCACCCCGTGTTTTCTCCTCAATACCACAGCAGCCAAATGTGATCCTAGGTGATCCTAAGCCCAGATGGTCGCTGTGCAAGTGCACACCTGTACATCCCCGTAGTGTGGAGAGAATCTATGCTAGAAGTAAACATGCAGCGGCACATGCCTCAGGAACCGCACAAGACGAAGCCTGAGGCTTCTGAACACACATCTTTTTACAGCTCTAAACCCAGAAGTGCATTAGTGTTCTTGCAAAACAGGCTGTGCGGCAGTTTTAAAAGCCCAGCTATAATACCTTCATAAGACCTGTACTTACAGGGACCCTTTCATCCAGGAAATTCAAAGTACTTTACAAGCTCAGAGTCATTCATCCAAACACTCCAGGGAAGTATGCAGGTGGCCTAGGTTAGACTCATTGACGAAGAAACTGAGGCAACCTGACAGCCTTAAGTACCAGTCTTTAAAACGGTCTTTGCTTTTTGAAAATGAGTAGCTTTAAACATGCACAAAAAACATGCCACCAATAGAGGAGGAAAAGAGATTTGCACTATTTTGTAGATATTAAATTGAATGTAACAAAATTAAATACTATAGTCATAGAAATCTATGCCTTGCTGTAGCTTTCCAAACGAGCCATGAAAATTTATGCTCTGTCCACTAAAAATGGCTTGTTAAATTTGAGATACTATTGCCTTTCAAAATGCAAATTCCATAATCACAAATTTTAAGACAGAAATTTCATTTTTTTCCCCCCAAATGGAATCAGGCTTTTACACCTTTAGCCAGAAAGCACTTAGTAAAGGTGATTAGCATATTCTCTCTAGACTAGATAGAATCAATATCAAGCCAGGGAGATTAGCTTCATTTGATTTTTAGTGGGAGGTAAATGGCCCCGGGGAAGTATGTCTGAGAGGAGTGGAGGAAGAGTCTTTTCATAAATAAGGAAGGTTAGGAGTTCAGGAAGAACAGAACATATAAAGTAGCCATTTTTGTTACCTTAATATAATCCAAATAATGTTTGGACTGAATACATATATTTGAAAGTTACATTCATAGAAATAACCAACATTCAGTGAGTTATCATTTTGTTCTAACCACTGTACTTCCTGCTTATAAATAACCCATTTTATAGGAAAAACAAACAAACAAAAAAGCCTCAGAAAAATTAATAGATCCATCTCAAAACAGTTTACCATGGAGTTAGAAAAATATTCACTCATGTATTCAATAAGGCAACTACAAAGAATCTGAAATATGAAAATATATATAAATTTCTCCCAGGGAGTTCATAATCTAGTACAGAAATAATGCAGGTAAAACAATTTTCCAAAAGGCATGTTCAAGGCACCATGGCAATGCAGTGGCAGCAGAATTAACTGAGGGTCTAGGGCAAGGAATATGAAGGATTTTGCAGACAGGATGTCCATTTCAACAGGCAGATCAAAGGAGAAAGGAATTCTAGACTGATGACAATGGCTTATGTGAATACATGAAGACATAAGAGAACCTAATCTAGGTCTCTGGGGTCATCTGGCATGACTAGAGAGAATGAGGACGCATAAGAACAGGTACTAAAAGTTAATCCTGGGCTGGATAAGTGTGCATAGGTAGGAAATTAGATATTAAGAATTAATTATTCAGCCGGTGCAGTGGCTCACGCCTGTAATCCTAGCACTTTGGGAGGCCCAGGCAGGCGGATCACCTGAGGTTGGGAGTTCGAGACCACCCTGACCAAAATGGAGAAAACCCGTCTCTACTAAAAATACAAAGTTAGCTGGGTGCAGTGGCACATGCCTGTAATCTCAGCTACTCGGGAGGCTGAAAGGGAGAATCGCTTGAACCTGGGAGGTGGAGGTTGCAGTGAGCTGAGATCACACCATTGCAGTTCAGCCTGGGCAACAAGAGCAAAACTCTATGTCAAAAAAAAAAAAAAGAATTAATTACTTTTGCCATTGTGTATATCTTATCTGCCCAACAAGCTATGTCTCCTTGATGGGAAAAATTCTCCCCTTGGATTCTAGTAGAACAGTTTATGCCTAAAATGGTTTAATCTAAATCTCTGATTGCTATTAATTCTTCACCACCATCATCAGAGCTAGCACTTAGACAATGGCTACAAGCATCACTATTAGCTCTTTATATATAATAACCTATTTAAATCTTGAAAGAGCCCAGTGAGGTAAATTGTATTACCAGCACCATTCTACAGAGCAGCTGAGGCACAGGAATATGCCTAGAACACACATCTGCCAAATCACACTGTATGGAATTTATGTCCCAAAACACACACAAAACTGAAGTGCAAAATTATGTTACACGAATTTTCTGCCTCCTTAATTATCAATTCTCTTCCCTCCCATCCCACACACTCCCATCGTCATAAGCAAATGTCATGGACTTGCCAGGAGATGACTAGTAAGCTCACCAACACTGCTTCTGAGCCATCACACAGTATCTGCCACTTTTTAATCCTCTCCTGTTCGGTCCCATCCAGTGATACCTGCCAATGAGAACCAGTGTCAAAAGTGCTAATGGTCAAGATATTAATTTAGCTGCTGAGCTCCCAATGATGTCACTTCCCAAGGCTGCACAAGCCACTTTCTCTGCTACTGCCAACCCTATCCCTGATGTAGTTACTGATGCCGCTTAACATACTCAATGTGGCACACAGATTTTGGTAAATCAGTCATCTGGAGATTTTGCTTTCACTTTTAACACAGCCCAGTCTCCCTATGTTTCCAACATGATTCTGTTCCATTGGAAAGTAATCCAAGTGATTGGCAGCATGCTTCCCTTGGAATCCTCTTTCCATCTATTAACACATTTTTCAACTTTGGTTTACATAAACATCCCTCCATTCGATTGTGAGCTCCTTTGGGCAAGCCTTAAAGAGGTACATAAACTTTCATAAACTCAAATTGCTAGTAGACATTCAGCTTGTTGAATGAATAAGTCAAGCATTAATATTCTAACTCCACTGTAAGCTCTTTGAGACTGTACGAGCTTCTATTCACTTTTCTGTTTCTCAGTTTCTTTTGTTGTTGTTGTTGTTTTTTTTTTTTTTTTTTTTTTTTTTTTTTTTTTGAGACGGAGTCTCGCTCTGTTGCCCAGGCTGGAGGGCAGTGGTGCGATCTCGGCTCACTGCAAGCTCCGCTCCCTGGGTTCAAGCCATTCTCCTGCCTCAGCCTCCCGAGTAGCTGGGACTACAGGCGCCCACCACCACACCCGGCTAATTTTTTTATTTTTAGTAGAGACGGGGTTTCACCGTGTTAGCCAGGATGGTCTCGATCTCCTGACCTCGTGACCCGCCTGCCTTAGCCTCCCAAAGTGCTGGGATTACAAGCGTGAACCACCACGCCCAGCCTGTTTCTCAGTTTCTTGTTTGTAAAATGAATTAATAAGAGCATGAGCTTCAAAGGGTTTCTGTGAAGATCTGTAAAGCAGTTAAAATGGTACATGGCCTACAATAAGCATCTAATAAATGTTAGTCACCATCTATATCTATATATTTACCAGCTACTTATTGTTTTGTATAAGATGTGAACAAAAGTTCTCTGAAAAGGAATTTGGAGGAAAGAGACTTTATTTCAGTGAACTGGAGAAATTTGCTTTGGTTTAAAAGGAAGGTGCATTCCAGAGAACAGAAAGAGGATTTGGGTTTTATAGCAAATGTTCCCATCCAGGTTTCCAATCGGGTCTGTTAATTCAAAGATCTGAAACTTGTTTAGTTTCTATTGGTTGACACAAGTGAGTGCTGTTGATTGGTTGATACAGCTGAGTCCTGAGTGGTCAATATAGCTGAGCTTTGATTAGTTGGTTCAGATGAGCTCTCAAAGTCCCAAAGTTAAAAAGATGTGGGGTTTTCCAGGGTTTGGGGGAACTCAGAGTATGTGTGGGGCCTCAAGTCAGCAAATGGCTGCTTGACTCTATGTTAAATCTAGGCCCACTTAGCCACTTGGGATCCATCTTGAAAAATTGGCTTTTTCAGGTTCTCGTTTTTTCACAAACATAACCAATGTCTATTTGTGCTTTGGATATTTCTGTCCAATTCAACTGTCTTCCTATAGAATGAGGACTTTCCCAGAGGTACTTCAGACAGTCATGAAAACAAACTCCTGGAGACGAAAACACCAGACCTCCAGACGTGTCCAGACTGATCTGAATTCAAGAGTATGAGTGAGCAAAGATAAGGCCAAAGGCATAATACCAGGTACAACCAAAGGCACATTTTCCACGTGAACTTAAAACGATCAACTTAAAAAGACATGCCTATGGCCATGGATGGGCTATGCTTCTGGGTGGCAATGCACAGCATACAACGGACCCAAGTGCCATTCCTACCTACCTGATAAATGCCTGTCAAGAATCATGGCAGTGGGCTGCTCTGCATTTTGGTTGACACACCAACATAAATCCAACTAATATTAGACTGTGTGACCTCACCCTAGGACCTGAGCCTGAGGTTTCACTTGAGATCCAAGAAGTTATCAGATCTGGAAAGTGTTTCAGTTGCTTTCTCTTTTAGTCCATTTTAAGCAAAACAAAAGGCAGCACGGACCCAAAGAGGCAGGAAGGTAAAACCAGAAATTGTCTATACTCCATTACCCCAAATTACCTGATGATGAATAAATATTCATTGTTCCATGGTTTCCATAAAAGTAAACACCTATTTAAAAGACCTGATCTTCATCATGCCTTTAATCTCTTCCTTTTCGCTTATATCAGAGAGAGAATATTCATGCTTCCTGACTAAAAGATATGCCTCTAATACAACCTTAGACAAACTCTGACCCAAACCCTGATTCGATGTTCTTTTTTTTTTTTAATTGAGACAGAGTCTCACTCTGTCGCCCAGGCTGGAGTGCAGTGGCTCAATCTCGGCTCACCACGATCTCTGCCTCCCAAGTTCAAGCGATTCTCCTGCCTCGGCCTCCCAAGTAGCTGAGTTTACAGGCATGTGCCATCACACCCAGCTAATTTTTTTATTTTTAGTAGAGACGGGGTTTTGCCATGTTAGCCGGGCTGGTCTCAAACTCTTGACCTCAGGTGATCCGCCCACCTCAGCCTCCCAAAGTGCTGGGATTACAGGCACCACCCACCCGGCCATTATACTCTTTTGCTTTCTTTCTTTCTTTATTTATTTTTAATTTTATTTATTTTTTTTTTTTTTTGAGACGGAGTCTCGCTCTGTCGCCCAGGCTGGAGTGCAGTGGCCGGATCTCAGGTCACTGCAAGCTCCACCTCCCGGGTTTACGCCATTCTCCTGCCTCAGCCTCCCGAGTAGCTGAGACTACAGGCGCCCGCCACCTCGCCCGGCTAGTTTTTTGTATTTTTTTAGTAGAGACGGGGTTTCACCGTGTTAGCCAGGATGGTCTCGATCTCCTGACCTCGTGATGCGCCCGTCTCGGCCTCCCAAAGTGCTGGGATTACAGGCTTGAGCCACCGCGCCCGGCCTACTCTTTTGCTTTCACTCCTCGGTCAGTCCACTGCAATCCCTTAACCAAGACTCAGCCCGGAACATACCACTGCACTCCTCCAAGTATGCCTTAGTGGAAAAGCTGAAATTACACTGACGTTAGAGGTGCCGTCCTGATATTTGTTGGCTGAATGATCTCAGATGAATTTCTTCACCTCTCCAGGCCTCAGTTTCTACATCTGTAAAAGGAAGTTGATCTCTGCAGCCTCCTTACCACCCAAATTCTCACAAGGTCATTAGCCCATAGGTTTCCAGGTGTGCAGTGAAGCACAGAATGCTGAGAATGCACACCCCACTCTTAACATATGGATGAAGAAGTTCTAAGGAAGCACATGTGTTGGATGGAGGGGAAGCTGCGTGGGTAAAAAATACCAAGACAACTGAATACGGGAGAAAAACACTTCTCTCGTCCCCAACTGAAATTGAAAATTGTTTGAATGTGTGCAAGCACAAAGAATAGCTGTCAGGGAGCCCAGTGGTGTGAAGAAAACCTGAAATCATCCCTCTCTATCAGTATAGAGTATCTTTGTATCCTTGTATCTGCTGTAACTGGAAATGGAGAATTAGGCAGATGGAGTGTTTTTAAGGGATTGGACAATTTATTAGGTGCTATAAAACATAGGCAATCAATAAATAATATTTCAATTGATTTCAACATCTTTCCACTGGCTCTCTTTAGGAAATTTCAAGCTGACGCCAAAATGTTCCACTCTGCTCTCTGCTGCTCATTTAGTGAATTCCCAAGTGTCAATACACAAATTTAGAAGCTCAGAATAGCGGAGGCCACCAATATGGCTGTGCAGCATTGAAGAATTTAATCACTTAATGTTTCAGGATCTACCCGTCAAACATTGACAGCTCACAATCAATCTAAGAAGTTACTTTGTAAAACTGACTCTTTTTCTCCCTTGATTTTGAGACCTAGAAGTCTGTATTGCTTCACTTTCCTGGAAAATTTCGAGATTCACACTTCACTTTCAACTTTGTGGATTGAGCTTTGTCTCTTAAAGGCAATAGTGAATGGTTTTGTACTGGCTATTAAGTCTGCTTTTAAGAGTAGTTTAGGAATTCTTGGCAAAGAGGCATCTGTTATTTCCATCATGTTATTTTATTTTCAATTTTTCCTTTTTCCCTTCCATTTTAAATCCCCCCTCGGTGGTGTGCCTAAGTGCTCAGGTAATACACATACAAATGCTTCAACAGACAGATGGGTAAGTACATCTCATGGTGCCCGTACTTCTTAGTGAAAAAAGTACCCAAAACAGAGTGCAGTAATTCCATCCCCTCAAGTGCTATAATAATCCCTGCAGATGGTAGTTCTGCAACTAAAACTGCAGCACAATGGATATATAAATTAGGGCTACCAATAATGCTTGACAATACAATGAAGTAAGTATTCTAATATTCCCATTTCTACTACACACATTACATAAAACTAGAAAAATTACTTTTAAGACAAGTAGTGAAATAAAACTTGCTAAAACGTTTTGCAAAGTCAGTGCTACATTCTCATCTTTTTCCATACGCGATTTTCATGTAACTGAGTGTATACTCCAAACAGAAAATTTTCTTAAGCTGTAGATCTCATCAGCTTTGTAGGTTAGTCTCTAGGAGCACAGGATACCTGAAAGCTGGTTAATGAATAATATTTCAGAAATCTTTACTAACATGCTAATCACAATTGGATAGCTCTCATTTAATTCTTAAAAAAAAAAAAGAAAACATAAGTATTATTATTATCCTCATCTTCTAGCTGAGGAAATTAAAGCTGAAACAGGTTAAATAATTCAGTTAAGGTCACATCACTAGTGGCGACAGAACTGGGATTTAAACCTGGGAATTCGGCTCCCAAGCACTTAGCTACTATACAATATTACCCTGGTAGTAGTACTAGAGTCCTTAATTTCATAGGGGTAGGGAAGGAGACTCATATCCGCCTTAGAAAACATCTCATTATAATGCCAGACTAACACAGATCCATTCCAGTGAGATTTGCCTACAGAAATACCTAGAGGACCTAAACTTAATAGATTCCTTTGCCTATGGGAGATACTTCCTGCACAAAGTCCAGAAGCAAGGCCAGGACCCCTGTGAATTACGAGGATCAGTGGGAGCCCGTGGCTGTCTGCCTACTTGTTCACCTGCTTTTAGTTATCCGGAGATATTGTGTCTCCTGAACTGTGCACATATGAAAAAATGTCAAAGTCACCAATATTTACCTCTCATGGACCCAAAGGTCCCATTAAAAGGGTACCAGTTATTTATGGGAATGTTTTAGTCACCTGGCATAAATGGGAGAGGAGGAAGAGCTTGGAACTATTCACATTTTATCGTAATCTCTAAGAAGTCTACTGCCACCACCAAAGTCAAAGCTGAAATTAATATTTGTAACATAAAAACATCATGGGTGCTACTCAGTTTTCATGAATCTAATGTCACCAACAATAACAAGTCGGAAGATCCCATCACATTCGGCGCAACAGGAAAGCTCTGCACAGCATGCAATTCCGAAGTGATGATGATACACTAAATGCCAGATATAGCATTCAGATTCTTGTTCTTTTTTTACTTTTTCAAGTATGAAATTCTTGTTCTTTGTTACTTTTTTTAAGTATGAACACAGGCTAGTCGTTTTGTGTACATTCCACCCCACCCTAAAAATGTTGCTGTATTTATCATTACACTTTTTTTTTTTGAGACAGTGTCTCACTTTGTCACCCAGACTGGAGTGCAATCTTGGCTCACTGCAGCCTCGACCTCCCAAGCTCAAGTGATCCTCCCACTTCACCCTACAGAGAACCTGGAACCACAGGCACGCATCACCACATCCAACTAATTTTTTTATTATTTGCAGAGGCGAGGTCTCGTTAGGCTGCACAGGCTGGTCTCAAACTCCTGGGCTCAAGTGATCCACCTGCCTCAGCATCCCAGAGTGCTAGGATTACAAGTGTGAGACACCGCCGCACCCAGCCAACACTCCTAGTTCTTTTTTTTTTTTTTTTTTTTTTTTTTTTTTTTTTTTTTTTGAGACAGAGTCTTGCTGTGTCACCCAGACTGGAGTGCGGTGGTGCAATCTCAGCTCACCGCAACTTCTGCCTCCAGGGTTCAAGTGATTCTCCTGCTTCAGCCTTCCAAGTAAGTGGGACTACAGGTGCACACCACCACGCCTGGCTAATTTTTGCATTTTTGGTAAAGACAGGGTTTCACCATGTTGGCCAGGATGGTCTCGATCTCCTGACCTCTTGATCCACCCACCTCGGCCATCCAAAGTGCTGGGATTATAGGCGTTGAGACACTGCCCCCAGCCCACTCCCAATTCTTGATAATTCTTTAACCTTGTAAAAAGAAACTGATTTCTACAAAGAGGCCACTAAGTTTCTCTGATGTCTCGATATAAGAATATCAACAGCAGAAAGCATGGAGGAAAGATGTATAAAATTTAGCAGGGTGTCTACATGATGTAACCAGGACTGACATCACTAACATTTTTAATGACAATCTCCGCTGGGTGTGGTGGCTCACATTTGCCAGGCATGGTGTCTCACTCCTGTAATCCCAGCACTTTGGGAGGCTGAGGTGGGTGGATCACCTGAAGTCAGGAGTTCAAGACAAGCCTGGCCAACATAGTAAAACCCCATCTCTACTAAAAATACAAAAATTAGCCAGGCATGGTGGCGGGCGCCTATAATCCCACCTACTTGGGAAGCTGAGGCAGGAGAATTGGTTGAACCCAGGGAGTGGGGTGGCAGAGGTTGCAGTGAGCCGAGATCGTACCACTGCACTCCAGCCCGGGTAACAACAGCGAAACTCCGTCTCAAACAAAAAAAGAAAATCTCCATGGGGGGGAAAAAAAAAAAAACAGGACAACTCTGAAGACTCTCCTGCTTGCAATTAAGACGTATACCCAGAAAGTAGCAAAAGTTGTATTCTTCCAGTTGAAATCTTCTTAATTTCATCTTCCTGTTTTGATTACTGGTCTCCTGAAAAGGGACCTGTGGTATTACAAATTATCCCATTACTCACTCCTCTCAGGTAACTCTGCTGGAAAGGGAAAGAAGTAAATCTTGGAGTCCTGCACTTCCATCCGTTAATCATATACATGCATGCCCTCAAAAGCAGTACATCACCGTCTTTCACTGTATTGCCATGATTCACATCTGAAACAGAGCAGAAAAGACAGGTACTCAGAAATGCCATGCCCAGAAAAAAGGTATCTTAATACACTAAAAACAACAATACTTAGGCACACCGGTATTGCTTCTTCTCAAAAAGACATCACACCAGCAAGTACAATTAATCATTCTAATTAAGGGTCATCAGCCGTGCTAAAGGCAAATTTTATAGACCAAAGCTTTCCAAACAGAACATTTTAGGACTCAGTACCCTTTCCAAGCTCTATTAAAACCAAACATCTATATCATGTTAACCCACTTGGGCAGCACGACTTTAATTAGTAAAATTAGCCCTGTTGTTTGGCCAACTTTCCTCTCATAAACTCTACAAGGCAGAAACATGGCCAATCATATGTTTTAAGATGCTACCTAATTATATAAAAGCACTCATCAAACTTCACATAGAAGTTTAAAAATCAAAACATATCATTAATCCGGAAGAAAAAAATATTTGAGGTTACCTCATTTTTTAAGATTATGTGCTCATTTACTACATGAGGAAAAAGGGTTTCTGATAGTCAACCGCCTTCTTTTAATTTAATTACCAGAAAATGCAAACTGTTTTCAGGTTTACCTGAATGTTATCAGTTTAAGTGGATTTTCCTATTCAATACACAACTGCCCTGCTTCCACTGGTCTTGTTAAGAAGAGGCAGTAACAGAAGTGCACACTCGGTATTTTTAAGCACATTTAAAATCTCTCTAGCTGGGGAGATAAGAACACCTCCCTCTTGCCAAGCAAATACCAACAGCCAACAGAACAAGGCCAAATGATAGAAAACACCTCCTGCAGATTTTACTCAACTTTTTCGTTGAGCTTGCACCATCATTATCAGCTGCCCTTCACAACTGCCAGCCTGTTCCATTAAACTTGCTATCAACTCAATATCAGCAGGATAACAGTACGATGGTCTCCCAGCTCCTAGATTTGGGAGACTGCTGAGTGGATGCTAATGAAGTCTCTGCTTGCAAGATGTATTTTTTTATATTTGATTCCCTGACCTTAATTTTTACATCATTCAAAAATCTGGAACTAAAGCTCACATTGGGTACAGAAATGACATTTCTTCAGCAAGAACCAGACCTGGCTGACAGTCTGTTTCTTTAACTGCCTTTCAGCAAAATGGCCGACTCAAGGATTAGGCTCTGAAATGGCTGAGAACAGGGATTTGTAAGACAAAGAATGACACATATTTCTGACAGCTGTGAATATATACATAGAAGAGAAGTATCTTTTAAATAAAAGCCATTGTGGTACATTTAAATGGAATAATGTAATTGAAAATAGATTTAAAAAACAAAAGAATGAACTCAATGCTACCACATTTTAAGGATGTTTTATTTTTTCTTTTTTTATTGATTTTAAAGGGCTTTGTAATAAGATTATATGCCCTACATTGCAGTACCAAAAGCTCTTTGACTGCATATAAATGACTGTGGTCTGCTCAACTTTCAACACAGGATTTTCTTACCCAGACTCCATCACCACTATATTTTTTAAAAGGCATCTCCTTTGAATTTTGGGTTGTGCCGTGGAAACCTACAACTCATAATGCCTTCGCCTAAATGTACAGGCACACACAAAAATTATTCTTTTTCCCCAATAAGCCTCTGCTAATTGATATCTGCCATTCATATTAAAGTACATGGATATAATATGTTCCTAATAAAAGGAATACACCTTGATGCACATTCCGCCACAGAACATGAGGCCCTGAGGTTACTTCAACCTTACCAGTGCCATGAATTACTTTTTGGATGACAGATTTTTTTTTTAATCCCATGTGTTGTTTTAGCTCCAACTTTAAAACTGTGCAAATGGAAGGAAAACTATCTTAGTAAACATTCCCCTATCATCAGGTTTAAGAGAATTTTATTTCTAGTTTTAAGGAACAATGTAAAATAAACCACAGATGCTGGTACCAGACAGATATGAAGTGTCCAAAGATTAACCCACAGTGACCTGTCTCTGCATTGTGTTTCAGGGTCACTTAAATACGAATACGGGGATGATGCCTTAAATACGAATACGGGGATGACGCCTTAAATACGAATACGGGGATGATGCTAAAAACGTAGATGCAGACAGCTGCATATCAGACTTTTAGAATGATCTTTGGGAAATCTAAAAGTCTTATGCTATCCTAAAACAGCAAATACTGACATCCACTTTTGTCTTTTTTTTTTTAAGTGTAATACCAGTAAACCACATTCAAGGTCAGAAAAAGTCTACTTGGCCACCTGAATAACTCTGCCATATTTGGTATTCAAAATTAAAAAGTGGAGACTTAAAAGTGGTAGTTACATGCTGGATTTCTTTGAAAACTTAAAATTGGAGCAGGAAAAAAACAAAATAAGGGCAACTCATTTAATGGCATTTGGTCAGCTCACTTGTTAAATATACACCGATTTATATACACAGTCAAAAAATAGCACAAGTTAACAGAATGACTAATGTTGCAATGAGACACCTTTATTGAGTCATTATGTATATAAGAAACAGTCCCAAAATTGTGGAGCCTGCCTCAAGTAGGCTGAGGTAACTGAGTATTGGTAAAATAGTGAAATACATGAAGAGACATGCATATAGAGAGAAATGCAGTCAGCAAAATGTCACTAAATTATACCCTTAAATCTGTCTTGCCTTTAAAATGCATCCCCATCAGACAGGCATTCACCCACTCCAGAGAACACAACCCACTCCAGAGAACACAACCAGAAAGGGAGCTTCAAGTCTGCAACCCAAATGACAGCCCAGGAGTTTGTGGGTTTTATAAATGGTGGTTCGAGATTTAGGTTTTCTTTCTCCGTATAAGTAAAGTACCCATGGAAATGTTGTCCTGACACTACAGAATCACAGAAAAAAGGATTTATAGACTGAGTGGTTTACCAATTTCTTTTGATCAAAAGCAGTTAGAGGAGCAACTAGGTCAGATGCCCCTCCTACCTGCCACTTGATTATCTGTAGGGAAACATAAAGCTGGTTGTATTGATTTACCAGGAAATGTTTCTCATATCAAGTTCAGCACTGAATAGTGACCCATAGATATTCAATTTCAATTAGAAAGTAACAGTCCCCCAAAACATAAAACCATTATTTCCAATGCCACAATTTTAAGGGGAAATTTGGGGAGAAGAATAAGAGAAAATCGTACAGATACAAAAAGGATTGATGTTATCAGGGAGCAGAGGAGGAACTGATTTTCATTACCCTAAGGGTATTGCTTATTAAGCTCAGACTATAAAACTAGCGTAGCTCTAGGAGTTTTGTGTTCCAGGTACCAATATGAGTTTACCAGTCAAAGGCAGCCTCTTCTGAAAATTATCATGGTTTACTGATGAGTATTTGTATCAATGTCTTAGGGAGATACAGATAGAGACGTGTGTGTGTGTGTGTGTGTGTGTGTGTGTGTGTGTGTGTGTAATTTATGTTATAATGTGTGTGTGTGTAATTTATATGTTATAATGTGTGTGTGTGTGTGTGATATTTAAGCTCACCACTGATGTTGTAAATGACTCAAGAATTATATATGGAAAGCATAAATATGTTTCTATATCTCTGTTTAGCTGGCTAAGAAGAAGCTCTTAGAGCTGAAAAGTTCTAAGAGGCAACTTGTTATACCAGAGCCCTAAATCTGTAAATCTTACAGCTGACATTTCCCAAACGGGGCAATAAAAGATTAGAGGATGGGGAGGGGCACTTCTATTCTTAAGGACATAACTGGCAGCTGCTGGGCTTATTTGGAATCCTTGGCTCATGAAAACTTGTTTATGCATTTGGTGTATTCATATACTTTGCCTATTTGCTAGGCTTAACACCAATAAGATGGCTGAACATTTGCTGTTGTCCATTTGTTGACTCATAACAACTCAAGGTTTAAATGCCACATAAAAAAAACCTGACCAGCTGGGAGGAGGCGTCAAGGACTTGATGAAATAGAACAAAGTCTCATCTTCATTTTCTCTGGAAAAGCTGAAAATAAAATATTGTCTAATAATTCTAAGAGCCCTTTTATTTATCCTCTCATTACAAAAACTAGCATATACTCCTGGCATGTGTCAATAGATGGTCACAACTGGTACTCAAAAATCAGGTGCTTTAGGTAAAGGGGCCGATATTGAATCTCAAGTTAAATTAAGCTGCTGTTTTGTATACATTTTTTTTTTTTTTTTTTTTTTTGAGATGGAGTCTCGCTCTGTCTCCCGGGCTGGAGTGCAGTGGCTGGATCTCAGCTCACTGCAAGCTCCGCCTCCCGGGTTTATGCCATTCTCCTGCCTCAGCCTCCCGAGTAGCTGGGACTACGGGTGCTCGCCCCCCCGCCCGGCTCTTTTTTTTTTTTTTTTTTTTGTATTTTTTTAGTAGAGACGGGGTTTCACCGTGTTAGCCAGGAGGGTCTCGATCTCCTGACCTCGTGATCCGCCCGTCTCGGCCTCCCAAAGTGCTGGGATTACAGGCTTGAGCCACCGCGCCTGGCCTTGTATACATTTTTGTGATGAGCTTGATATGCTTCTAGATGGTAAATACAATCTCTGAAAACAAAAAACACATAGTCAAAATAAAAGCCTTAAATTACTGAAGGCCAGAAACACCATGAGAAACAGTTTTAGTTTTATCTTCAACTTTCTTTAGTATTATCTTCAAGCATAATAATTAACTAAGTAAGACTTCATGTATTTACTAGGAAAATGCCTCAATCTGGTACACTTCATATAGGGACAGAAAAGTCTAAGTGATTCTAATCAAAATGTTTTCAAACCTCTCTTATTTTATGATCAATAGGAAAATAACAACTACATATCTTCCACAGTTGTCATACAAATATTAAATAAATGTCTTAATTACCTCTTTACCTCATCTATATTCTCAGAGATGCACAAGTATTCGGCCAAAAGAGAGTAATAGACTTTACAAATTAATCAATTAATTTGAATTGTTCCTTCTAAAAGACATTTTGCTTTTATCTTGCCATACAAAAGACTATCATTTCTTAAACCATTACTTTGTATCTACTTAATTCCTACTAATGTGGCTACTTGGGAAGCTGGATTTCTCCAAATATATTTGTTTTCATTTAACAAACGTCCAACAACTTTCAGAATTAACAAATGGACTAGCAGACCCAAATGAATGCCAGCTAAATAAGCAATTAACCTGGGAACACAAACAATCCCCAATCTACTAAATTCGAAACATTCTGAGATTATAGCCAAATGCCAAACTCATTCATCTTAGCAAGTCAGTGTGCCAAGACCTTCTTGATCAAGACAAGCACAATCTCAGGAGCTTTCTTTACCTTCTCTCACTTTAAGAGGTATCAACAAATTGGATATGTATCGATTCATAAAAAAAAACTTCGTTAGAATGTGACCAGTATTGGTCCTTTCCTGCTCTAATACTTAATGAAAACCTCTAAAATTGAGTCATAGAAAACTCTGCATTTTTAAAACAATTCTGAGGCCAGGTGCGGTGGCTCACACCTGTAATCCCAGAACTTTGGGAGGCAAGGCAGGTGGATCACGAGGTCAAGAAATCAAGGTCATCCTGGCTAACATGGTGAAACTCCGTCTCTACTAAAAAGTACAAAAAAATTAGCCGGCGTGGCGGTGGGGGCCTGTAGTGCCAGCTACTTGGGAGGCTGAGGCAGGAGAATGGGGTGAACCCAGGAGGTGGAGCTTGCAGTGAGCCGAGATCCTGCCATTGCACTCCAGCCTGGGCGACAGAGCGAAGACTGTCTCAAAAAAA
>NW_016805612.1:479806-519466 GCF_001698545.2 Rhinopithecus bieti
CCCGCCTCAGCCTCCCAAAGTGCTGGGATTACAGGCGTGAGCCACCGCACCCAGCCCAGTTCTCCCTTTTATCAGGCAAAGGACTTCTCTCTCCTCAGGCACGGTGGCTCATGCCTGTAATCCCAGCACTTTGGGAGGCTGAGGTGGGCGGATCACGAGGTCAGGAGATGGAGACCATCCTGGCTAACACGGTGAAACTCTGTCTCTACTAAAAATACAAAAAAATTAGCTGGGCATGGTGGCGGGTGCCTGTAGTCCCAGCTACTCCAGAGGCTGAGGCAGGAAAATGGCATGAACCCAGAAGGCAGAGCTTGCAGTAAGCGGGTATCACACCACTGCACTCCAGCCTAGGCAACAGAGCGAGACTCCGTCTCAAAAAAAAAAAAAAAAAAAGAACTTCTCTCTCCAGAGACTGGCAGAATAAATATAGTTTCTTTCTTGACAGGGTCTCACTCTTTTACTGAGGTTGGAGGGCAGTGGTACAATCTCAGCCACTACAACCTCCGCCTCCCAGGTTGAAGTGATTCTTCTACCTCTCAGCCTGTCGTGTAGCTGGGGTTACAGGCTTGCACCACCACGCCCAGCTAATTTTTGTATTTTTAGTAGTAACAGGGTTTTACCATGTTGGCCAGGCTGGTCTCAAACTCCTGACCTCAAGTTATCTGCCTGCCTCAGCCTCCTAAAGTGCTAAGATTACAGCCATGAGCCATTGTGCCCAGCAATAAATGTAGTTCTTTCCCCAGTAGGTTTAGGAACAGCTACATTTTTCAAAATTGAATAAAGACAGCCACAAGACACAGTATTAATTTTTGCTCTTCTGATGTCATTTCTTTAATGGTTTTTTTTTTTTTTTTTTTTGGAAACTGTCTCGCTCTGTCACCCAGGCTAGAGTGCAATGGCACGATCTCAGCTCACTGCAACCTCCACCTCCCGGGTTCAAGCTATTCTCCTTCCTCAGTTCCCAAGTAGGTGGGATTACAGGCACCTGCCACTATGCCTGGCTAACTTTTCTATTTTTAGTAGAGATGGGGTTTCAAATGCTGGCCAGGCTGGTCTTGAATGCCTGACCTCAGGTGATCCTCCTGCCTCGGCCTCCCAAAGTGCTGGGATTACAGGTGTGAGCCATGATGCCCGGCCTGATATCATTTCCTACTGGGAAAAGGAGTAAGAATTAAATAGGACAAATGCCGGAAACACCAGGAATTAACCAGCCACAGCAGGGGATGGGGCCCACTCTCAGTTTCTAGATTCATCTAACCTTTGCAGTTAACTCACAGCAGGACTTCTGTAATGGGCTCTTCAGCTATCTAGAGGCTTCCTGCCCCTCATTATCATCGCTCTATACAACACAAGGAAAAATAAATTGCACAGTAAAGCAAAATGTTTTGATATCCCAACACACTGAGAGACACACCTGAGGTCCTCTAGCAACTTAAGTTTAAAATGAACTGAAGACAGGACTTTCCCTTCTCTGTTGGAAAATACTGCCAGGAGCACAGTACTCTTGTGAATGGTACTTCTATGTTCTAAAGGAAAAATGCTTTTCTGTCTCTGAGCTCTGTCTCCAACCTGTGGTCTTGTAGATCTCTCCTGAGAGCTTCCATCTCCCCTGCAAGATCCATTCTTGTGCTGGCCTTAAACCAGCCATGACTCACACACATGCAGAAGAGTAAACATCACTCGTTTAAAAAAGAGAAATAGTTATTTATACACCCTTCTTCACAGAGCATTAGTCACAATAGCCAAAAGGTGGAAGCTGCCTAAATGTCAATCATTGGATGAATGGAAAAACAAAATGTGACATATACATACAATGGAATATTATTCAGCCTTTAAAAAGGAAAGTCTGATGCAGTCTACAACATGGATGAACCTGGAAGACATCATGCTAAGTGAAATAAGCCAGTTACACAAAAACAAATATGGTGTGATTCCATCACAGGAAGTATACGGAGTCCTGAAACTCAGAGACAGAAAGGAGCATGGTGGTTGCCAGGAGCTGAGGGGAGCGGGAAATGGTGAGTTGTTGGTTAGTGGGTATAGAATTTCAGTTTTGCAAGATGAAAGGTTCTGGAGATTGGTTGCACGACGATGTGAATATACTTAACACTGCTGAATAGTGTACTTAGAAATAGTAAAGATAGTAAGTTTCACATTGTTTTTTAATAACAATTAAAAATAAATAAAAAAGAGAAATACTTGCAAGCAAAGAAACTGGAATTGCTCTTTACATTACAATTGCATTTTTACTGTACTTCTTTTAAGATATCAATCTAATAAGAATCTACTGCATATAACGGTGTTAACTCATTTGCTTCTCTCAAATAAGAGCTACTAGTATCATCCATCGTTTTACAGACAAGGAAATTGAAGCACAGAGTAAGTAAATAAGTTTTGCAAAATCACACAATTATAAACTGAGGAAATTTGTCCCATATTTTGCCCTCCTTTATCTCATACATGCCCCTTCTCTTTCTAAAGAGTCTTAGAAGAGTCAGCTTTACTCCTTAACTTCCTGCAAACAGGCTTTCCTCCATACCACTCCCACTAATCAGTTCTCCTAAAGGTCACCAATTACCTCCATATCACTGCTACTCACTTTTGTAAGCTTATCTTCACTTGGCTTCTCTGTGGCATGTGATAGAGTTGACCCACCCTTTCCTTCTGGAAATTATCTCTTCCCTCTGTTTTCTGGACACAATTCTTCCCAGTAATCCTTCAATTTGTCTGACCACTCCTTATCATGTTCTTAAGCAACACATTTTCTTCCCCAATTTCCACCCAAACAATGGCTATTTGATGACTAAATGAGCAATTAAGTAATATTTACTGTAAACTTATTTCACGCATTGCCGGGGTTCTTTTGAAGTTTGCAGGTTCTAGAGCCTTCTGGATATAGGCTCTCTAGAGCTGTCACTTGAAAGTGAGGGTTCTATTTTATTTACTTTACACCTCTCAATGACTACCACAGTGTAAACCTCACTCTTGCTGCCTAGGCTGGAGTGCAACAGCCCCATCTTGGCTCACTGCAACCTCTGCCTCCTGGGTTCGAGTGATTCTCCTGCCTCAGCCTCCCAACTAGCTGAGCTTACAGGCGTACACCAACATGCTTGGCTAATTTTTGTATTTTTAGTAGAGACAGAGTTTTGCCATGTTAGTCAGGTTGGTCTCGAAATCCTGACCTCAAGGGATCCACCCACCTCCGCCTCCCAAAGTGCTGAGATTACAGGTGTGAGTCACTGCAACCAGCCCCAATTTAATCTTAATATAACTAAATCCTCGCATTCAAACCTGCTTTTCCAGGTATATTCTTCCAGTTTTTACTGCCTAAAGCTCCCAAATTATTTAAATGGCAAGTTCACTCCAAGGCCAGTTAAGGGTCTAACATGGGCTCTGGATAATAGCTAAAACAGTAGAAAAATTGTTCCATTTCACTTACTGTGTAATTCTCAGATCTCTGTCAGGTCTCCCTGGCTTCGAATGGCCCTGAACTGTCTTATAGGAAAGGCCACAGCCTCCTGCCCCTCCCCAGCAGTTGTGTCCCAACTGGCCTTTCTGCCTTCGGAGTGCCTCATCCCAATATGAAGCATTAAATGAGATTCAAACATTCCAACAATGTTCCTGCATCTTCTGATTCAATTAGTTGAGCTAAATATGTAAAACCCTAGTAAGAGAAAATTAGAGGAAGCTCAAAGGGTGTCTGCATGTTGCAGTCGGCTAAATTTTGATGAGTAAATTAAGTTAGCTATAGATTACATTCACAAAATCTCACTCACTAGAAAGTTACACAACACCATTGTTTCATCCTTTGTTATCTTCTCTTGAAGACTTTGCTTTACCCACAGGCCTCTGTAAATGTTCTCCATCGCATCCTTTTTTTGAATAATACGTTCTGAAGTCTACTTCTGATCCCTGACCTCATAGATGTTCTCCTATTAGTTCTATGCTCAGCATAATGGAATGTTAATAAGCTGTTATGACTTACTCTACAAAAATCAATGGTCTCAATCCTGCCGGGTAAATAAGCTACTTTGGTGAGCATGGCTATCCACACAGCATTAGGTACCATTTGGTAAGTCATAGCCTTCAAAGAACAAAAATTTATCCTAAGGAATTCAGAACTTTCATAAACTGACTTTTTGTTTGATTTAGATATTGAGACTAATTTTCCACCTCCTTCTACATACCTGAAAAATACAAGGTGGCAGATCCCGACTAGCCTATAATATGGACAACATCCAAAATATTGCACAACACTGAGAAGATAAAATTTCAACAGAGAATGATGAGCACTGTGTTATGAATTTTGGGACACCGTTGGCTGGTACAAGAAAGGTTTTTGTTTTGTTTAAGTCTAGGAATAAAAGAACTATATAACAATAATCCCGTGGTAGATCAGACTAGGACACTGAAAAGGCACATGGTAGAATTCAACATCACTTTTTCATAAAAATTATCTCTCAACAAATGAAAGGTCATTCTTTGATAATAGAAGTGTGATGGTACATGAGGCTGACCCAAGAAAGTATCAATTTTAAGATGCAGCAGATGTTTAAAAAGATCATCTTGCTTTGAAAGAATGAGAAAAGAAAAGCTTTTCTAAACTTCTGAGAGTTACAGAAAACATATTTTCTTTTTTCCTGGGGTTATCTTGGATTGTATGTGTATTCACAGTTAAGGCTGTTTCAGTGTTTTGTTTTGTTTAATACAACACATCTAACACATCTGTAAAATTATTACCAAGCCAGAAGGCTCTACCTTTTTTTTTTTTTTTTTTTTTTGAGATGGAGCTTCACTCTTGTTGCCCAGGCTGGAGTGCAGTGGTATGATCTCAGCTCACCGCAACCTCGACCTCCTGGGTTCAAGAGATTCTCCTGCCTCAGCCTCCCAAGTAGCTGGGATTACAGGCATGTGCCACCACGCCCGGCTAATTTTGTATTTTCAGTAGAGACAGGGTTTCTCCATGTTGGTCAGGCTGGTCATGCACTCCTGACCTCAAGTGATCTGCCCGCCTCAGCCTCCCAAAGTGCTGGGATTACAGGCACCTGCCACCACGCCAAGCCTAATTTTTTGTATTTTTAGTAGAGATGGGGTTTCACCATGTTAGCCAGGCTGGTCTCAAACTCCTGACCTTGTGATTCACCCACCTCAGCCTCCCAAAGTGCTGTGATTACAGGCATGAGCCACTGCGCCTGCGAAGTCTCTACTTTCAAAGAGATGATTGCCTCTGCAAGTATCTCAAAGGGATTGGGGAAAGGAGTGTTTTTTTGTTTTTTGGTTTTTTTTTTGAGACGAAGTCTAGCTCTTGTCGCCCGAGTGCAATGGCGCAATCTCAGCTCACTGCAACCTCTGCATCCCGGGTTCAAGCGATTCTCCTGCCTCAGCCTTCCAAGTAGCTGGGATTGCAGGTGCCTGCCACCATGCCTGGCTAATTTTTGAATTTTTAGTAGAGATGGGGTTTCACCATGTTGGCCAGGCTGGTCTCGAACACCTTACCTCAGGTGATCCACCCGCCTCAGCCTCCCAAAGTGTGGAATTGCAGGCATGAGCTACCGTGCCCAGCCAGGAGTGTTTTATCACAGTCTTACTTCAGAATTATCCCCTGCATAGGGATAATAAAAGCACAGACTGACTTTAATAGTCAATTTTATTACTGTTCTTTTTTTTATTTCAGACTGAGTCTCGCTGTGTCATGACTCAGCGTGGAGCATGGAGCATGATCTCAGGCTCACTGCAACCTCTGCCTGCGGCGTTCAAGCAATTCTCCTGCCTCAGCCTCCTCAATAGCTGGGACTACAGGCACGCACCATCATGCCTGGCTAATTTTTGTATTTTTAATAGAGACAAGGTTGGTCAGGTTGGTCTCGAACTCCTGACTTCGTGATCCACCCACCTTGGCTGCCAAAAGTGCTGGGATTACAGGCATGAGCCATCATGCGGGGTCTATTGTTCCTAAATTTCCTACAGACAAAGAACTCTCTTATTGCCTGTAAAGAGAGCTAAGCACTCCCACTGCCCCCAACGCCCTTCGAAGAAAAACAGATTACATGGAATGTAATTGTCACCACCACCTCCATGAAGTCTTCCTGACTGCAATCCTTCCCAGCATCCAGGTCCCCACAACTCCTCACTTGTTAAACAATTGTCATTTGCTGTTTATTTTTTTTTTCTCCCTGCTCGATTTTGGGGTTCTTCAGGTCACACACCCTTAATGTACTTTCCCAATATTTCCAAATGCCTTGCAGAGTGCCTAAAACACAACAGTCCCTCAACACGGTCATTAATTTAAGAAAAATTCATTGAGCATCTGTTCGTGACCAGGCCCTGCTCTAGGCATTGGGGTTACAGCAGTGAACACAACATATGGCAGCATGAAAATAAGCTTACATTCAAGTGGTGTTTACAAAAATGAATGAACATTAGAGTGCCAACAACATCTTCTTGATGGGCTGGAAACTTTACTCAGTGAAACAAAGAGAAAACACGCACATGGCCAGCTTTGACATAATTCTTTCAGATTGTGAAAGTTAAGTCTAAGCCTGATTTGCAAGTGAAATTTAGAGTCGTAGAATTATCACTTGACACATAGTTTTCCCTTTATCAATGACAAATGTCAAAGGACGAGCCAGAGCCCTTACATGTCCATCATACTACTATTAAGCCCACAAACTATAACTTACTCTTGGATGCAGCCTAAATTATCTTCAAACACTGAAAACCATGTTTCATGGAAACACCTCTTTCACAGAAGAGGTATTTAATGAGAACCAGTCTTTCACCACCACTCATTACTATTTCCGTAGAGTATTTATAATTTTCTAAATCCTTTCATTTCACTTTTTTATTTTATTTATTTATTTTTTTGGAGACAGAGTCTCGCTCTGCTGCCCAGGCTGGAGAGCAGTGGTGTGTTCTTGGCTCACTGCAACCTCTGCTTCCTGGGTTCAAGCAATTCTCATGCCTCAGCCTCCTGAGTACCTGGGATTATAGGCACCCACCACCACACCCAGCTAATTTTTGTATTTTTAATAGAGACGAGGTTTCACTATGTTGCCCAGGCTGGTCTCGAACTCCTGGCCTCTAGTGATCTGCCCCACCTTGGCCTCCAAAAGTGCTGGGATTACAGGCATGAGCCATTGCTCCCGGTCCTTATTTTTATTTTATTTTATTTTATTTTATTTTATTTTATTTTATTTTATTTTTGAGACAGAGTCTTGCTCTGTCGGCCAGGCTGGAGTGCAGTGGCACGATCTCGACTCACTGCAAGCTCCGCCTCCTGGGTTCACGCCATTCTCCCGCCTCAGCCTCCCTAGTAGCTGGGACTTACAGGCGCCCGCCACCATGCCCAGCTAATTTTGTTTTTGTATTTTTAGTAGAAACAGGGTTTTACCGTGTTAGCCAGGATGGTCTCGATCTCCTGACCTTGTGATCCACCAGCCTTGGCCTCCCAAAGTGCTGGGATTACAGGCGTGAGCCACCGCACCCAGCCTCTCATTTTATGTTTATTGTCTCATTTGAGCCCTCATATAACAGGTGGCATAGTTAGGTGAGGGTTTCTTATTATGTTTTCTTTATAGATGCCTAAGTGCAGGCTGGAGGACTTTATGTTATTTGCCTAATTGCATGCAGCTGGTAAGTTGCAAAGTCAAACTTAAAACTAGAACTATGAACTACAAAGTCAGCAGTCATGCTCTAACTGCATTATACCATCTACAAGAAAAAATACAGGCTGAAAATAGAATTCAAAATATACAGAATTCCCAAATCCAACATGATTTACTAGAGACATTCTCGCTCGCTCTCTCACTCTCTCTCTCTCTCTGTCTCTCTCTCTCATACACACACACTCCAATTTAGAGATCCACAAGCAAATTCACCAGTACCTAGCAATGAAAACTACTCTTTCTACAATAGTCAGATATTAGACCGTCCAGACAATTTACCAAGGATTAATCAACATAATTACTGTATTCACATTTATGGATTACTGAAGGTGATCATTTCATCTTACTAACTGTGTGGTCAAAGATGGTAAACTCCATTCTGTAAACTCCCAGAGGACCAGGACTGTGTCACATCCCCAAGCACCCCCAGCCCTCAGCACGCCTTCCAACTCGTAGCAGGGCACTCAGCAAATACCCAATGAATGACCACACTGCTATGTTAACAACTGTGAAAATTGGTTTAAGAGTTTTCATTAAGATTTTCTGCATTTTCTCCATAGTCTCCCACTAATTTGACTTTGAGCCATTTAAAGACAGAGACACTCTGTGTCTTCCTTTACAAATCATGTACAGAACCCCAGATGGTGTCATGCTCATGTGGAATGTGTGTTTCATCAATATTTGCTCATTGATTTGTTGCTCAAATGACACTACTTGGTTGTGTTTATCTGGCAAATCATGCGATTTTAATAATTAGTGTCAGAGGTGGAAACATGCCTTTAACAAAAAAAAATTAGGGGTAAATGTGAAGTACTAAGAGTGATACTGGCCTACAAGATGTATGTTAGATGGAAACACATCACTTCCATAGCAAAATTAATAGAGTAAAAAATACATGTAGATAAAAATCTCCAAAAGTAACACCACTGTTACTGGTTTTTACACACACACACACACACACACACACACACACGCAATAAAGGAAGCATGCCAAGTAACAAAAGTAACTTCGACACCACTGGGAGCCTAAAGAATCACACTATGTTGACTTGCAATGTGGAGAAGCATCCGCTATTGCGCTAGGAAATCAAAAAGACTCATTCTCTTGTCTACGATCACTGTATTTTATGACGATTCTTCCGAGAAAAGCACATGCACTAAACATATTACTTAGACACCTCGACTGAATGAGGTGTTTTGATAAATCGAATTACTGATTCACTAAAAGTTAACCAGAAACCCATTTATACTGTGAGCCTTCTGAGTAGGGTAAGAGGTGAGGGAATCAGAGAATCTCAGCATTAGCAGGGAGAGTATAGATCAGTCAATTAAATCTCCTACCCAATGAAAGGAAGCCTTTCTATAGTTTTTGCTGACATCTTTAGGATATACATTAATTAGTCCATGTTTGCATGTAATGAACATAATTTAATGTTCATTAAACATTCTTTGATGACAAGGGATTTTCAAATTCTGCAAGGTCATGTTTGGAACCAGAATATTTAATGTTCTACAGATGATGCTGTCATAGGACACTGGGCCAAATGGATACAGATCCCAGGATAACTCCAGGAAAGAACACTTCAAAAATGTTAAATCCTTGATAAGTTTTACAATTACATATCTCTTTCTTATAAGAGATATGCTCAAAGGAGCATATGCTGATTAAAGAGCTGAGATTTCTGAGTTCTGGTTATCCAGAGTTTAATTTTATCTTCATTGAGAAAAACAATTTGACACTACTTGAGTTCAAGCAGTCAGATCACAGCCAAAGGCAATGATGTTGTTAATGCTTAACTGAAAACTCTTCTGAATTATTAATGATAAAGCATAATTTCTGCCTTCAGATAAATACATATTTATTTCAATTGAAGTTTGTCCAATGATAAGAGTATATTGTAATGGCAAGCCAGCACACCCTTAAAAGGTCCAATTCATTTACATTATTTTTCACAATAGATGCAGTGCTGAACACAGAGGTACATAGATGGTCTTTGTTATAAATCTCGTTACATGCAAAATGCTCTGAGTAAAGACACCAATCTAAGAGTCCCACAATAAGCAGTACATAATATCAACTACTACCTTCGTTTATATTTCACTAGCAATCTTTTTTTTTTTTTTTTTTCTGAGATGGAGTCTCACTCTGTCACCCAGGCTGGAGTTCAGTGGCGCGATCTAGGCTCACCGCAACCTCCGCCTCCCGGGTTCACGCCATTCTCCTGCCTCAGCCTCCCGAGTAGCTGGGACTACAGACGCCCACCACCACACCCGGCTAATTTTTTGTATTTTTAGTAGGAATGGGGTTTCACCGTGTTAGCCAGGATGGTCTCAATCTCCTGATCTCGTGATCCGCCCGCCTCAGCCTCCCACAGTACTGGTATTACGGGTGTAAGCCACCGCGCCCGGCCATTCACTAGCAATCTTAAATCTTTGGGCTGGGTGCAGTGGCTCATGCCTGTAATCCCAGCACTTTGGGAGGCCAATGCGGGTGGCTCATTTGAAGCCAGGAGTTCAAGACCAGCTTGGCCAACATGGCAAAATCCCATCTCTACTAAAAATACAAAAATTAGCCAGGCATGGTGGCACATGCCTGTAATTCCAGCTACTGGAGAGGCTGAGGCATGAGAATCATTTGAACCCGGGAGGTGGAGGTTTCTGTGAGCTGAGATCACACCACTGCACTCCAGCCTGGGCAAAAAAGTGAGACTCTGTCTCAAAATAAAAATAAAATAATATCTTTCTATGTTAACTTTTTCTAAAGCAAAGCACAACTTTACAGGATATCTTCTCCAAGAACAACTTTCAAAACCCCTGAAGATACACAGTCAAATAATACACTAATGGTGTGCAGTCCCTACCCTCCCACAGTTCACGTTCCCACCAGCAACACAGGCAAAAACCCAACTAAATGTTTATGCAACGTCAGAGGGATGCGTTTCACGAAGAAAAGCAGGATAAAGGGATAGAGAGAGTTTGAAGGCAGGGTGTACTATATTAAATCACTCAGTGAGGCCTCTATTAAAGGTGGCATTTGAACAGAAAGGAAGGAAAACGCCAGACAATCAGATAGCAAGTACAGAAGCCTGAAACTAAAGCATGTTTGCTTGGACATGTTCAAACAATATTTGCAGAAAAAGACAACGTGGCTACAGTAAAGTAAGCAAAGAGGAAAAGAGCAGGAATGATATCCCAGAGGTGGTATAATAAGAAGGCAGGCTATATAGGGTCTTGCAGGCCACATGTAGAGGCAGCGGTTGCTCACCATCCAGATAACCACTTAGGACCAAGACCCTTATTCCTCCAGCTGCTGGAAATGCTGCCTGCTGATGGCTCACCATTGTGTACCTACCTCTCCAAGATGTCCTATTGCATGACAATGGAAACTGCAACTCTAATCATCCTATACATACTCCCAGGAATTCCTTTAGTCCTGAGTTTTCAAAATAGCTACTGCCTAGCCTGAACATATACCTTCATATACCTTAACTGTTTTTTTTTTTTTTCTTTTTTTTTTTTTTTTTTTTTTTTTTTTTTTTTTTTGAGATAGAGTCTTGCTCTGTCACCCAGGCTGGAGTGCAAAAGTGTGATCTCGGCTCACCGCAACCTCTGCCTCCCAGGTTCATGCAATTCTCCTGCCTCAGCCTCCTGAGTAGCTGGAACTACAGGCACACCCCACCACGCCCACCTGATTTTTTGTATTTTTAGTAGAGATGGGGTTTCTCCGTGTTGGCCAGGCTGGTCTCGAGTGATCCGCCCACCTGACCTCAAGTGATCCGCCCACCTCAGCCTCCCAAAGTGTTTAGCATTACAAGTGTTAGCACCACCATGCCTGGCCACCTTAACTTTTATGAGGGAGAAGTAAAACATGACCGTAGGTGCAGTTTAAAAGTTGAAGAAATGTTTAAGAAATGTGTTAATGGAATAAACTCGCAATCGGTATCCCTACCTCCTAACCCCCTTCCTCCCTTGTTTCCAATCCTAGCTGGTAACGTCTATCCAATCATTTCAGCTAGAAAATTAGGAGCCCCAACCCTCACTTGCTACCACCCCCTACACACACCACACCATAACTACCACATCACAACCATTACAAAGTCCTGTGAGTTAATCTCCAAATATTCCTCATATCCGTCTCCTCCTGACTATCCCCACTGCCTACACCTGCCTCCATTCAGACCCTCTTTTTTTTTTTTTTAGACGGAGTTTTCACTCTTGTTGTCCAGGCTGCAGTGCAATGACACAATCTTGGCTCACCGCAACCTCTACCTCTTGGGTTCAAGCAATTCTCCTGTCTCAGCTTCCTGAGTAGCTGGGATTACAGGGGCCCACCACCATGCCTAGCTAATGTATTTTTAGTAGAGACAGGGTTTCTCCATGTTGGTCAGGCTGGTCTCGAACTCCCAACCTCAGATGATCCACCTGCCTCGGCCTCCCAAAGTGCTGGGATTACAGGCGCCCAGATTCTTTTTTTTTTTTTTTTTGAAACAGAGTCTCACTCTGTCACCCAGGCTGGAGTGCAATGGCGCAACCTTGGCTCACTGCAACCTCCGCCTCCCGGGTTCAAGCAATTCTCCTGCCTCAGCCTCCCAAGTAGCTGGGATTACAGGCATGTGCCACCATGCCCGGCTAATTTAGTAGAGATGGGGTTTTGCCATGTTGGTCAGGCTAGTCCCGAACTCCTGACCTCAGGTGACCCACTCACCTTGGCCTCCCAAAGTGCTGGGATCACAGGTGTGAGCCACGACACCCAGCAGGCTCTCATCTTTCATCCATTTGGCAATAACCACTTAACTGGATTCCCTACTGCACATCTCTTCCCATTCCCCAATTCCATCCAGCCTCCACATAGCTGGAAAAGTAGTCTACTGTTGAAAACACGTTGCCAGATACATACATGACCCTTAGTCTAAGACCTGATCTTGGCTTTGCTCTGCAGCCTTGTCTTCCAGCACTTGACCCCTACCCCCTTATAACCCAGCAATACCAAACTACTGTAGCTATCGTCCTACCCCATGATGGTCAAGTCCCAGATCACCCCTCTGGCTAGGAAACAAGCCCTGTTTCCTAGATAAGATTAACTCCATCCTGGCTAACACAGTGAAACCCTGTCTCTACTAAAAATACAAAAAAATAGCCGGGTAGGTGGCGGGCACCTGTAGTTCCAGCTACTCAGGACACTGAGGCAGGAGAATGGCGTGAACCCAGGAGGTGGAGCTGGCAGTGAGCCAAGATCGCACCACTGCACTCCAGCCTGGGCGACCGAGTGAGACTCCGTCTTAAAAAAAAAAAAAAAAAAAAAAGATTAACTCCAGGCCATTCCTTAAAATCCAGCCAGAGCATTTTCTCAAAAGTGGCCCCTGATTTCAGTCCCTGCCAAGAATGGCTTAGTTATACTCCCATAGCCCATGTCATACTGCACTAAAAGCACCTATTTATGTCCACCCACCCCCACCAAACCCCTGCAACCACCACCACTGGACTCTAAGTTCCTTGAAGACAGAGACCATTTCTTACTCATCTTTGAGTCCAGGAGGCAGCATAGTACTTAGTACATGACAGGCAGGGGGAAGAAAAGAAAGGCTAAACCTAACTATTTATTACTATCTGATATTTATATAAAGGAGACTGTGGATGAATATTTTAAAAAAGAAAAGAAAACACTGATGGGAGCAAAAAGAGAAAACAAACTTACGAATAGCAGCATGGAGTTTTAAAACAACAACAACAAAAACTTCAACAAATGCCAGAAGTGTTTCCAACTGCACATATTTAGGATACTCTGGTCTCAATGTACTCTATGACTCCTTCTGAAGAATAATACAAATAACAAGAGGCCTAAAATACATTATTAACTGGTACATATGGATCTCTCCTCCCATAAAGTGATACGAGCAACACCCCCAATGTGGATAGAAATAAAAATGCCTCTTGGAGATGTACTCTGGGACTATAGATTGTGGAAGTACACATAGGAAGAAGCATGGAATTCTTTTAGGGATTGATTTCCCTACAGTTTTAAAGTATGTTTTCTTCCTATATCATTATCAGAGTTAGAATACTTAAAATAGAATTGGTGGCAAATGTGAGTGCCAAGGCCAGGTGCAATGACTCACGCCTGTAATTCCAACACTTTGGGAGGCCAAGTCGGGTGGATTACCTGAGGTCAGGAGTTCGAGACCAGTGTGACCAATACGGGAAATCCTGTCTCTACTAAATACAAAAAATTAGCCTAGCTACTTGGGAGGCTGAGGCAGAAGAATCGCTTGAACCCAGGAGGTGGAAGTTGCAGTGAGCCAAGATTGTGCCATTGCACTCCAGCCCGAACAACAAGAGCAAAACTCCATCTCAAAAAAAAATTTTTTTAAAAAGTGAGTGTCAAAAGGGAGTTCTATCCATAATGAAATTATTAACCCAAAGGAAGTCTCAGTGCTAATGGTCCCTCATCACCATGATATTTCTAGTAGATCTGAGTCAGTTACATATTATTTATGTCAAAAGTACTAATAGATTAAAAAGGGAGGGAGGTGGAGAAAAAGAAAAAGACAAGGCTTCGGTAAAGTCCACGTGTGCTGGTCTAGCCATGCAGTCATGTGGTTTCTCCTGGGCTCTTCCAGAAGGGTATGTCCTCACAAACCTTCTATGAGCTCCGCCAGGAGGGGGAGACGGGCAGGAGCCACGTGAAACAGCAGGGCCAAGGGTATTACCCTGGAGTCAGCAAACACAGCCACGGAGCACAGACACGGCAAAGATTCCACAGGGAAAAACCACCGAGGGCAGAAGTGGCCCAACTGCTGGGAGACCTGGTAGTTAGAGGAAAGCCTTTTTTAAACTCAGTGGAAAAGGCCCACATACAGCAGGCACCAGTATAATTACCGAAGCCACCAGGCCTGTCTGCCAAGCTGGGCTGATGTGGCCTCTTGACCAGGTTTTATTCTTGGCGGCTGCTGCACTCTTCTCCCTCTGCTCTTCCTGCTCCTGCTACTAAATAAACTAGCAGATGCTGGCTTCATGTACTACAAACCCTGAGCTATCTATCTTCTCGTTTGTTTTGGCATCTACTTCAAATGGTAAAGCATCTGTGAAACGGACCAAGGCACTCCAAAAATCTACTTCAGGGTCATTCTCAAGAATTTATTTCTACATTTCCAAAGACCATTTTGAATTTCCCCATCAAAGATATAACAAGCGTGATCCACACACGATCACCAAGTCATTTTTGTTATTTGTCTTCTACTAGGCAAATACATGTTATTGTTCAAATACCAGTGCAGGAGAGAAATCACAGTGTTCTTTTAGTTCAATGCTGAATTTCATCCACTCCCATTTCTCTTTGTTCTCTGTGCTACCTTACTCACTTGTGGCTTCATCACCAGCTGTGTGTCAGCAACTCCCAAATTACTATCTCCATCTCAGACTTCTCTGATCAAACCCAGACCTGGATATCCAAAGACCTAATGGACATTTCAAAAACGAACTACTTAAAACTGAACTCCTCATCTTCCTCTTGCCAAAGTATTTCAGTACCCACTGCTTTCTCCTAACTCACATTTTGAGTCATCCTTGACTTCTCTCCTTTCTTCGGCCTCCCATCTTGTCGATAAAGCTATGATGCCTGAGCTATGCTCTATTAAACAAGAAAAGATACACTTCTGTCTGATATAAGTGTGCTTTCTATCTCTCTCTTTCAGATTCCAGCAAGAATTGCTGTACGTGTCAGTTTGCACTCACTGTGTGAGGTTGGCAAATGCCCTGTTCATTCTCTCAGCTCTTCCTCCAGGGCGTGTTCCCATACCCCAATTTCAAAAGCACTAGAGTGCATTGAACAGGATTGGTTTCTTTATATCTTTGGGTCGGGGACAGTCATTCAAGAACCTAAAAGAGAAGTTCTCATTTCACAGCAGCAGCATCTCCAAGGAAAATTCTTCCAGAATGAAACACCACCACATTTCATAAAACAACAAAAAAGGAATGAAACAAGCCTGTTAAACAGGAACGAGCTACAATGCCAGAACTAACCTGGAGACTTAAAAGACAAAGTTGTGGCAGGAAGAATACCAAAAAAGGTAGGAATGGGAAAAGTCCACTCACTGATCCAGTTACCCTCTGTAATTACAGACACCCAGACACCCTCATGTCTTTCATTCAACATTAATATTTGTTCAGCCTGTCCTCAACCTGTTGAAGTACAGCTCAGATGGAAGTATTTTAGAAAGATGTATTTCCTTAACTTTGACTTTTCAATGCAACTCCAAGTAGAATTTTCAAAGAATAAAATGTCTAATTAGGAAGAACAGGCTTACAGTTACAGCTCAGTTCAACTTTGTTGAGAAAATATTTCAGTCAATAGCTCAACAGAATGAGGTCCTTTTCTTTCCTATCTTTGGAGAGCAGCGTCGCCATTTCTAGGACTGACCCCACACGAGGAGTGTTGACTGTAAACTTTCAGGGTATCACTCAACAACCCAGAAACTGGTGGCAGCTGGAAGGACAGAGGTCATGTGTGCTGCTTTCTATAATAAAATTCTTTTTACCCCGGGTTAATTTGATTACTCAAACTCTCAAACTCCTCCTCCTCCCCACTCCAGCCTACTCGCATTTTCCCTAGGCTGATTGACTCTAGGAAAACAAGTATTGCATTATGCTTGACTGTTTGGAATGAGATCAGTTCTCATTTCAAATTCCCTTTCAGAACAACCCCAAGGCCACAGACCCTGTAAAAATCCCAGATGCCCAACAACTCAGGAAGGCCTAAGCTATGACAAGAAAACATTACTTAAGTAATAATCAGCAAATGCATCCTAAACCCGGACTGGCATCCTCTGAGGTCTCTTCCAAGGCATTTGGCAGGAACATGTCTGTAAACCACCCAGTCTCACTCTCGGCTCCTCCTCCAAGGCAGAATGGCCAAGGCGGAGGCTTTAGTGCACTGTTCGGCAGTGATTTTCTCCAACTGGCACCATCTGTGCACGCCCTGCCAGACTTGCTGACAGAGCAGGCTGCACAGACCATTACTAATCTCCCAGGGTCAGCTGGGTCAGGCCTGCAACAGGATGCCTATAGATTTCAAAGGCCGGTGTTCTCTCCGTGCCAGCTAATCGATCTATGTTGGAAAGCAAGCACATTTTTATTCCACCTTCTTTTAAATTTCAAAGAAAAATCTCAATTTTAAAGCTCTTCGTGTGGGAACTGCTTGCATGTAATCAGTGTCCTGATACCAGTTATGTTATATGAGATCTTAGGAGGATGGGGCTTACCCATTGATCCTTTGCCAAGATTCAGTAGTAAGGCCAGGAAGACAACTTTGCTCAGACAACAAAAGGCCTTCTAAATAGCACCACTGGGGATGGACGACATGGATCAAGATTCAGACTCAACTGCAAAGTCCTCTTAGCTAAGTCTGCAAAAGAAGAATAAATGCTATCCTACCAGGATCTTATCATGTGAGCCCAGGCAGTGTCAACCGGGACTGGTAAATAAAATCTCAGCATCATTCACCATCTACTTCAGAATTCATCTGCGAATGCTGCCACCCACTACCAACTGCCTATCAAGTGTTTACTAAATGTCAATTGTGTGCCAAGAGTTTGATATTCCCTCAAACTTCTGTAGTGTCTTTTGCTGAGGAATGGGGTAACTGAGTCTAGTACTCAGCCATATAGCAGGCTAGACAAATCCAAAAGCCCCTTGAAGGTGGGATCATAATGATCCTGTTTCAAGGTGCTACCACTTAGCACAGACTTTTTCAGGCTTGTTGCAGTAATTCTATTAAAAATCCTTTTAGATAACTATATAAATACAATTAGGAGGAGGCAGTATCAAGATCAATTACTGTAATCATTTCTTTATAGATGATATGTTATTCTAGATCTTCAAGTCAAACAATGACTCAATCTGATAGAGTCGAAAAACTAACAGCCACAAAACTAAGACATTACTACCAGCTCCAAAGAGACCAGATATTTTGTTTACGATAATTAAAGGTTTAAAGAAATTTTGAGATAAGTGACTTCATCTTCTTAATCTTGCTTAGATATCAGTTTCTACACTTAACCAAACCCTAACAGAGTTTACATGGGGCTAAAGGGGTGACAGCAAAGAGGAATTTGTGAGCTAAAATATAATTAATAATTCCTCTAACCCGGACCATCTTCCTTGTAAAACGATGGGTTTGTTAAGAAGCAAGCTGAGAGGTTCACAGATCTGACATGGCCACTCAGGCATAATTGGAGAAGCAGGTTTCCGCGAGTTCTCACTGAGTAATTTCTTCTTCCAGTTTTTTTCGAGCTTCAGGCAACCAGAGAAAACTCCAGGCTAACTTGGTTCCTAACATGTCTATTCTTCCCAACTCCTCCCTTTGCAAAGGAGTCCCTGTATTGTCTAAAAATAAGTCACGCAATCACTCGGATCCCCTCCAACTATTTCGTATCAAAGAATCACTGCCATGTCTACAGCAGACATTTTCTCAGCCTTTAGATTTCCTATCTAGATAGCACAAAACAAACTGAACACATAAAACAAACGGGAACATTTATAATGAGATCATGTTTCACATCTACCATGCCTCAACTCACCCTTCCCAAGACATCAGGTGCACTGAAGAAGATCTCATTCCATTTAACTTACAGAAGGCACACCTTCACAGTCCAGAATGATGTGTGTTGGTCTTTCAGAATTAACACTTTTGACTAGACCTAACTTCACACCTTTGGCTTTTAATGTAAAGTTTTATGATGTCTTTCCTCCACATCCAGTCCCAATTCCTTCTGAGTGTCTCTGTGATTCTAGACAACAACATCTACTTTTTTAAACAAAGACTTCCCAGCATTCAACTTCATTTCTCTCTGTTTGATTCTGCTAGAGAAAGAGAGATAAGAATCTAGACACAGGCTTTCATAGTGTTTTACCTGTAACTTGTCTAAACCACCAACTGACAAATACAGGCTCTGCCATTAAGCACCCCGGGTACCTATGGTGTAGAAATAATTGCACAGACCTGTGCCTCTAGCATCACTTCCAGCATGGAAGCAGCAAGGAGAATGATCGGAAGGCAGGATGCCTAGATGATAGAATGATAAATCCTCGAGAAGCCTAGAAATATCAAGTCCAAGCAAGTATCATGGCAAAAATATGCCTATGGAACTCATAGAAAAAGACCTAAACAACAAAGTTCTAAGTGGAGACAGTAAAAAAAACCCATGTTTCTTAAACAACCCAACCATCCACAAAGAGAAAATCAGGGCTGGGTATGGTGGCTCACACCTGTAATCCCAAAACTTTGGGAGGCCAAGGCGGGTGGATCACTTGAGGCCAAGGGTTCAAGACCAGCCTGGCCAACACGGTGAAACCCTGTCTGTACTAAAAATACAAAAAAATTAGCCAGGCTTGGTGGTGCATACCTGTGATCCCAGCTACTAGGGAGGCTGAGGCAGAATCACTTGAACCTGGCAGGCAGAGGTTGCAGTGAGCCAAGATGGTGCCACTGCACTACAGACTGGGAGACAGAGCGAGACTCTGTCTCAAAAAAAAAAAAAAAGAAAAGAAAAAAGAAAATCAGGATAGATATAGGCAGACAGAAGTCCCTACCACGATTATCCTAACAAGGTACTCACAATATCTTGAATTTTGCCCATTTCTGTCTGATTTCTAAGGATTTAATGATACTTCACCAGCCTATTACTGAAAGGTAGGGTTTATGTGTTGCTTATGTTTTTTTACTCTCTTAACAATTTACCATTGCTAAATGTGAACAGTAAAACACACACTTTAATGTTTACTCTACATTTAGAGTTTAAAACAACTTAAACCTAAAAAAATAGGTATAGATGGATATAGTACAGTAAGACAGAAGGGACAAGGTTTACTGTATTCTCTGGCTTCTCTCATCAATTAGATGCTATCTGGTTTATGAAGATTCCAAAGGAAGATTCCTACAGGGCCCTCAGAAACCCAATCCAACTGAAAGACTACACTAAAATAAACAGGCACTGTGTAGGGTTCTGAGATACTGAAAGATATGATTCCTGAATTCCCTCAGCATCCTGGGATAAACAGGAAGAAATCCTAAGGCTTCACTGCTATTGTTTTTCTCAAGGAAGAGTTTCTTACATGAGATACTGACAAAACAGCCAATCTTCCACTGTAGGTTTTGGGGCTGGGATATAGAGATGATTCCCAGAGTTAGAGTACTGAGAATTATGTTGGTTTCTGATTAAATGTTGGTATAATATTAAAAACCAGTTAAGAATGATCAAAGGAACCTACATAAAACACTGTGGTCACTCTTTCTTCATGTGCCATTAGCATCTGCCCAAAGGCTACCTCTGTGACAAATCCAAATGGCTTGCCCCAGGCTCTGCTTGCAGGAACCAGACTTAAATAACAGTCAAGATCTGATTTTGAGAACACCTAAGTTAAAGTGCCAAGTTTATTTAACATTTAACATACGTGTTCTCTGTATAACCACCCCCTCTACAATGGTTTCATGAGAACACCACCTAATCTATAATTCTTACTCAAGGAAACCAGTTAAGAACCCTCAATGGAAGTAACCTAGGACAACTAATCACCTCCAAAAAACTCTTTGCTGTGGGAAATGGATCACAAGAGACAATGGATTGGCCAGGCACAGTGGCTTACACCTGTAATCCCAGCACTTTGGGAGTTCGAGATGAGCAGATCACTTCAAGCTAGGAATTTGAGACCAGGCTGGCCAACATGGTGAAACCCTGTCTCTACTAAAAATAGGAAAAAGGTCAGGTGCGGTGGCTCACACCTGTTGTAATCCCAGCATTTCGAGAGGTCGAGGTGGGCAGATCACCTGAGGTCAGGAGTTCAAGAGCATCCTGACCAACATGGAGAAACCCCATCTCTTCTAAAAATACAAAATTACCCGGGTGTGGTGGCACATACCTGTTATCGCAGCTACTGGGGAGGCTGAGGCAGGAGAATCACTTGAACCCAGGAGGTGGAGGTTGCAGTGAGCCAAGATCACACCACTGCACCCCAGCCTGAGCAACAAGAGTGAAACTCCATCTATTGAAGAAATTAAAAAAAAAAAAAGTACAAAAAATTAGCTGGATATGGTGATGGACACCTATAATCCCAGCTACCTGGGAAGCTGAGGCAGAAGAATTGCTTGAACCTAGGAGGCAGAGGTTGCAGTAAGCTTAGATTGCACCATTGCACTTCAGCCTAGACAACAGAGCAAGACTCCTTCTCAAAAAACAAACAAAAAAAAAAGATAGAATGAATTATAGAGAAAGAGAACAAAGACAATCATGTAAAGACATAAAAGAGAAACAAAAATGAAAAGAAAAAGTACTCTCTCTCTCCTGGAGAGTTACATGCAAAATGCCAACTTATAAGGAGTAAAAGAATTACTCTATTTTTTTTCCCATAAGTTAATGGGGTACAGGTAGGATTTGGTTACATGAGTAAGTTCTTTAGTGGTGATTTGTGAGATTTTGGTGCACGTATCACCCAAGCAGTATACACTGCACCATATTTTTAGTCTTTTATCTCTCGCCCTCCTCCCACTCTTCCCCCCAATTTCCCAAAGTCCTTTGTATCATTTTTATGCCTTTATGTTCTTCATGGTTTGACTCCCACATATCAGTGAGAACATAAGATGTTTAGTTTTCCATTCCTGAGTTACTTCCCTTAGAATAATAGTCTTCAATCTCATCCAGGTCACTGCAAATGCTGTTAATTCATTCCTTTTGAATGGCTGCATAGCATTCCATTGTGTGTGTGTGTATATATATATATATATATCACAGTTTCTTTATTCACTCATTGATTGATGGGCGTTTGGGTTGGTTCCATCATTTTCCTATTATGAATTGTGCCATTAGAAACGTGTGTGCAAGTATCTTTTTCGAATAACGACTTCTTTTCCTCTTGGTAGATACCCAGTGGTGGGATTGCTGGATCAAATGGTAGCTCTACTTTTAGTATTTAAGGAATCTCCACACTGTTTTCCATAGTGGCTGTATTAGTTTACATTCCCACCAGCAGTGTAGAAGCGTTCCCTGTTCACTGCATCCATGCCAACATCTGCTGTTTTTTTGTTTGTTTGTTTTTTGTTTGTTTGTTTTGATTATGGCCATTCTTGCAGGAGTAAGGTGGTATCGCATTGTGGTTTTGATTTGCATTTCCCTGATCATTAGTGACGTTTAGCATTTTTTCATATTGTTTGTTGGCCATTTATACATCTTCTTTTGAGAGTTGTCTATTCATGTCCTTAGCCCACTTTTTTATGGTATTGTTTGTTTTCTTCTTACTGATTTGTTTGAGTTCATTGTAGATTCTGGATATTAGTTTTTTGTCAAATGTATAGATTGTGAAGATTTTCTCCCACTTTGTGGGTTGTCTGTTTACTCTGCTGACTGTTCCTTTTGCCATGCAAAAGCTCTTTCATTTAATTAGGTCACAGCTATTTATCTTTGCTTTTATTGCATTTGCTTTTGGGTTCTTGGTCATGAAGTCCTTGCCTAAGCCAACATCTAGAAGGGTTTTTCCAATGTTATCTTCTACAATTTTATAGTTTCAGGTCTTAGGTTTAAGTTCTTAATCCATCTTGAGCTGATTTTTGTATAAGGTGAGAGATGAGGATCCAGTTTCTTCTCCTACATGTGGCTAGCCAATTATGCCAGCACCATTTGTTGAAAAGGGTGTCCTTTCTCCACTTTATGTTTTTGTTTGCTTTGTCAAAGATCAGTTGGCTGTAAGTATTTGTGTTTATTTCTGGGTGTTCTATTTTGTTCCATTGGTCTGTGTGCCTCTTTTTATACCAGTACCATGTTGTTGTTTTAGTGACTATGGCCTTATAATATAGTTTGAAATCAGGTAGTGTGATGCCTCCAGATTTGTTCTTGTTTTTTTGTTTTGTTTTGTTTTGTTCTGTAATTTGTTTTTGGTTTTTGAGATGGAGTTTCACTCTGTCACCCAGGCTGGAGTATAGTGGTGTGATCTCTGATCACTGCAACCTACACCTCCTGGGTTCAAGCAATTCTCCTGCCTCAGTTTCCCAAGTAGCTGAGATTACAGGCGCCCGCCACCACGCCTGGCTAATTTTTGTATTTTTAGTAGTGACGGGGGTTTCGCCATGGTGGCCAGGCTGGTCTTGAACTTCTGACCTCTAGTGTTCCACCTGCCTCAGCCTCCCAAAGAGGTAGGATTACACAGGCGTAAGCACCCAGCCCAGATTTGTTCTTTTTGCTTAGTGTTGCTTTGGCTGTGTGAGCTCTTATTTGGTTCCGTATGAATTTTAGAATTGTTTTTTCTAATTCTGTGAAGAGTGATGTTGGTATTTTGACAGAGATTGCGTTGAATTTGCAGATTGTTTTTGGCAATATGGTCATTTCACAGTATTGATTCTATCCATCCATGAGCATGGGATGTGTTTCCATTTGTTTGTGTTGTGTATGATTTCTTTCAGCAGTATTCTGTAGTTTTCCTTGTAGAGGTCTTTCAACTCCTTGGTTAGGTATATTCCTAAGTTTTGTTTTGTTTTGTTGCAGCTATTGTAAAAGGGATTGAGTTCTTGATTTTATTCTCTGCTTGGTCACTGTTGGTGTATAGAAGAGCTACTGATGTGTGAACATTAATCTTGTATTTGGAAACTTTGCTGCTTTTTTTTTTTAGATGGAGTCTTATCCTGTCGCCAGGCTGAAGTGCAGTGGCGCAATTTAGGCTCACGCAAACTCCGCATCCCAGGTTCAAGTGATTCTCCTGCCTTAGCCTCCTGAGTAGCTGGGACTACAGGCGCATGCCGCCATGCCCAGCTAATTTTTGCATTTTGGGTATAGACAGGGTTTCACCATGTTGGCCAGGATGGTCTCGATCTCTTGACCTCGTGATCCACCTGCCTTGGCCTCCCAAAGTGCTGGGATTACAGGCGTGAACCACCGCGCCAGGCCTTGCTGAATCCTTTTATCAGTTTTAGGAGCTTTCCAGAGGAGTCCTCAGGGTTTTCAAGGTATGATCACATCGTCGGCAAACAGTGACAGTTTGACTTCCTCTTCACCAATTTGGATACCCTTTATTTCTGTTTTCTGATTGCTCTGGCCAGGACTTCCAGTACTATGTTGAAGAGAAGCAGTGAGAGTGGGCATTCTTGTCTTGTTCCACTTCTCAGAGGGAATGCTTTCAACTCTTCCCCATTCAGTATTATGCTGGCTATTGGTTTGTCATGATGGCTTTTATTACATTAAAGTATGTCCCTTGTATGGGCAATTTTGCTGAGAGTTTTTTGTTTGTTTGTTTGATAGGGAATCTCACACTATCGCCCATGCTGGAGTGCAATGGCGCAATCTTGGCTCACTGCAACCTCTGCCTCCCGGGTTCACACGATTCCCCTGCCTCAGCCTCCCGAGTAGCTGGGATTACAGGCGCACGCCACCACACCCAGCTAATTTTTTGTCTTTTTACCAGAGATGGGGTTTCACTATGTTGGCTAGAGCAGTCTTGAACACCTGACATGGTGATCTGCCTGCCTTGGCCTCCCAAAGTGCTGGGATTACATGCATGAGCCACCATGCTTGGCCTGAGAGTTTTAATCATAAAGGATGCTGGATTTTGTTTAATGCTTTTTCTGCATCTATTGAGATGATCACGTGATTGTTGTTTTTAATTCGGTTTATGTGGTGTATCTCATTTATTGACTTGCATATGTAAACCTTCCCTGTATCTCTGGTATGAAACCCACTTGGATCATGGTGGATTATCTTTTTGATATGTTGTTGGATTCGGTTAGCTAGTATTTTGTTAAGAATCTTAACATCAATGTTCATCAAGGATATCGGTCTGCAGTTTTCTTTTACGGTTACGACCTTTCCAGGTTTTGGTCTTAGGGTGATGTTAGCTTCATAAAATGAATTAGGGAGGGTTCCTTCTTTCTCTATCTTGTGGAATAGTGTCAAAAGGATTGGTACCAGTTCTTCTTTGAATGTCTGGTAGAATTCTGCTGTGAATCCGTCTGGTCCTGGACTTTTTTTTTTTTTTGGTAATCTTTTAATTACCATTTCAGTCTCGCTGTTTGTTATTGATCTATTCAGGGTATCTAATTCTTCCTGATGTAAGCCAGGAGGGTTGTATTTTTCCAGGAATTTGTCCACCTCTTCTAGGTTTTCTAGTTTATGTGCGTAAAGGTGTTCATAGGAGCTTTGAACGATCTTTCGTATTTCAGTGGTGTCAGTTGTAATATCTCCTGTTTTGTTTCTCAGTGAAGTTATCTGGATTTTCTCTATTCTTGGTTAATCTTGCTATTCTATCAATTTTATTTATCTTTTCAAATAACCAACTTTTTGTTTTATTTATCTTTTGCATTTTGTTTGTTTCAATTTCATTTAGTGCTGCTCTGATCTTGGTAATTTCTTTTCTTCTGCTGGGTTTGGGTTTGGTTTGTTCTTGTTTCTCTAGTTGCTTGAGGTGTGACCTTAGAATGTCAGCTGGTACTCTTTCAGTCTTTTTGATGTGGCACTTAGGCCTATGCACTTTCCTCTTAGCACCGCCTTTGCTGTATCCCAGAGGTTTTGATAGGTTGTATCATTACTGTCATTCAGTTCGAAGATTTTTTAAATTTCCATCTTGATTTCATTTTTGACCCAATGCTCATTCAGGAGCAGGTTATTTAATTTCCATGTATTTGCATGGTTTTGAAGTTTCCTTTTGGAGTTGATTTTCCAGTTTTATTCCACTGTGGTCTGAGAGAGTGCTTGATATAATTTCAATTTTCTTAAATGTATTGAGGCTTGTTTTGTGGCCTATCATATGATCTGTCTTGGAGAAAGTCCCATGCGTTGTTGAATAAAATGTGTATTCTGTGGTTGCCAGATGAAATGTTCTGTAAATATCTGTTAAGTCCATTTGTTCCAAGGTATAGTTTAAATCCATTGTTTCCTTGTTGACTTTGTCTTGATGACTTGTCTAGTGCTATCCTTGGAATATTGAAGTCCCCCACTATTACTATGTTGCTGTCTATCTCATTTCTTAGGTCTTAGTAACTGTTTTATAAATTTGGAAACTCCAGTATTAGGTGCATATATGTTTAGGATTGTGGTATTTTCCTGTTGGCCAAGGCCTTTTATCATTAGATAATGTCCCTCTTTGTCTCTTTTAACTGCTGCTGCTTTAAAATTTGTTTTGTCTCATGTAAAAATAGCTACCCCTGCTCACTTTTGGTGTCCATTTGCATGACATGCCTTTTTCCACCCCTTTACTTTAAGTTTATACGAGTCCTTATGCGTTGGGTGAATCTCCTGAAGTCAGCAGAAAGTTGGCTGGTGAGTTATCTATTCTGGGGTTCTGTATCTTTTAAGTGGAGCATTTAGGCCATTTACATTCAATGTTAGTATTTAAATGTGGGGTACCCTTGCATTCATTATGTTTTTGTTGCCTGTGTACTTGGCTTTTTTGTTCTTTGTTTTTACTTTTTAACATGTACTTTTGTTTTATAGGTCCTGTGTGATTTATGCTTTAAAGTGGTTCTGTTTTGATATGTTTCCAGGATTTGTTTCAAGATTTCGAGCTCCCGCCGGGCACGGTGGCTCAAGCCTGTAATCCCAGCACTTTGGGAGGCCAAGACGGGCGGATCACAAGGTCAGGAGATCGAGACCATCCTGGCTAACACGGTGAAACCCCGTCTCTACTAAAATACAAAAAACTAGCCGGGCGAGGTGGCGGCGCCTGTAGTCCCAGCTACTCGGGAGGCTGAGGCAGGAGAATGGCGTGAACCCGGGAGGCGGAGCTTGCAGTGAGCTGAGATCTGGCCACTGCACTCCAGCCTGGGTGACAGAGCGAGACTCCGTCTCAAAAAAAAAAAAAGATTTCGAGCTCCTTTAAGCAGTTCTTTTAGTTGTGGCTTGGTAATGGTGAATTCTCTCAGCATTTGTTTCTCTGAAAACAATTATATCTTTCCTTCACATATGATGCTAAGTTCCACTGGATACAAAATTCTTGGCTGGCAATTTTTTGTTTGAGGAGGTTGAAGATGGGGCCCCAGTCCCTTCTAGCTTGTAGGGTTTCTGCTGAGAAATCTGCTGTTAATCTGATAGGTTTTCCTTCATAGGTTACCTGGTACTTCTGTCTTACAGCTCTTAAGATTCTTTCCTTTGTCTTAACTTTAGATAACCTGATGACAATGTGCCTAGGCGGTGATCTTTTTGCAATGAATTTTCAGGTGTTCTTTTGCTTCTTGTATTTGGATGTCTAGGTCTCTAGCAAGACCAGGGAAGTTTTCCTCAATTATTCCCCTAAATATGTTTTCCAAGCTTTTAGAATTCTCTTCTTCCTTAGGAATATTGATTATTCTTAAGTTTAGTCATTTAACATAATCCCAGACTTCTTGGATACTTTATTCGTATTTTCTTATTCTTTTTTCTTTGTCTTTGTTGGATTGTGTTAATTCGAAGACCTTGTCTTGGAGTCCTGAATTTCTTTTTTTTACTAGTTCAATTCTATTGCTGAGATTTTCCACAGCATTTCACATTTCTAAAAGTGTGTCCACAGTTTCCTGAATTTTTGATTGTTTTTTTCTTTAAGCTATATATTTCCTTGAATACTTCTCCCTTCACTTGTATCATTTTTTGGATTTCCATTTATTGGACTTCACCTTTCTCTAGCCCCTCCCTGATTAGCTTAATAACTAACCTCCTGAATTCTTTTTCAGGTAAATTAGGGATTTCTTCTTGGTTTGGATCCATTGCTGGTGAACTAGTGTGATTTTTTTGAGGGTGTTGAAGAGCTTTGTTTGATTATATTACCAAGTTTAGCTTTCTCATTCCTTCTAATTTGAGTAGGTTCTGTCAGAGGGAGGGTCTAGGGCTGAAGGCTGTTGTTCAGATTCTTTTGTCCCACGGAGTGTTCCCTTGACGTAGTACTCTCCCTCTTTTCCTAGGGATGTGGCTTCATGTGAGCCAAACTGCAGTGATTGTTGTCTCTCTTCTGGGTCTAGCCACCCAGCAAGTCTACCTGACTCTGGGCTGGTACTGGGGGTTGTCTCCACAGAGTCCTGTGATGTGAACCGTCTATGGGTCTCAGCCGTGGATACCAGCACCTGTTCCAGTGGAAGTGGCAGGGGTGTACAATGGACTCTGTGGGGGTCCTTAGCTTTGGTGGTTTAATGCTCTGTTTTTTTGCTGGTTGGCCTCCAGCTGGCAGGTAGCACTTTCCAGACAGCATCAGCTATAGTTCTGTAGAGAGGGACTGGCCCTAGAACTCCTAAGATTATATGTCCTCTGTCTTCTGCTACCAAGGTGAGTAGGGAAAGACCATCAGGTAGGGGTGGGGCTAGGTGTATTTGAGCTCAGACTCTCCATGTGCAGGTCTTACTGTGACTGCTGTGGGGGATGGGGATGAGATTCCCAGGTCACTGGAGTTGTGTACCTAGGAGGATTATGGCTCCCTCTGCTGAGTCATGCTGGTTGTCAGGAATGTGGGGGAAAGCTGGCAGTCACAGGCCTTACCCAGCTCCCCCGCAAACTGAAGGGCCAGTCTCACTCCCATCATGCCCCCTACCAATAGCCCCAAGTCTGTTTCCATGTGCAGGGCACGATGGGCTTGAAAACTTGCCCTGGGCTACCTGCCTCCCAGCTGCAAAAGAAAAAGGCTTGGTTCTTCCTCCGCCTGTGGTGTCTACACACTAGATTTGCACCCTCCCCCAAGTTCTGACCAGGAGGCTTCTTGTCCTGTTCAAATTGTTACAAAGTTCAGCTAGAGAGTTCCTTCTCCCAGTGGAGTTTTACCTGCTGCTCCTGTGGTCACCTTCCCAGTGGATCTCTCTGGTGCCAGGCAGGAATGGCCTGCTAAGGGACACAGCGAGCTCCCAGGGCCCTTCTGCCACTTGCTCTACCCCTGTATTTCACTCGACTCTCTAAATTGACTCAGCTCCAGGTAAAGTCAGAAACTTCTCCCACAAACAGACCTTCAGCTCTAGTGAGGGTGCGTTTGGGAGAAGAGGGTCTCCCTTTCCCACTTCCACAATTAGGGCACTCACAGTATTTAGGGTGTCTTCTGACTCCTGCAGGAGCAGTCCACTTCCTTCAGAGGGTCTGTGGGTCCTCTCGGGATGGCTGGTTTTTTCTTGCAGTCTATCTGGAGCTAAAATTCACAATGCGAGCTTCCGCAAGCTGCTCTGTCTGGAGCTGCAATCTAGTCCTGCTTCCTGTCCGCCAGGATGATCCAATGCCAAGAATTACTCTAGACGCTCTGACTCCTAACACATAATCCAAAAACCACCAAAACACCATTGGGCCAAATCCAAAATGCTTCTAATAGGGCTGAATCATAGAGCACTGCATTTAACAACACTATCACTGAACACTGTATGACAACACATTTAAGGTCCTGAGGCATCGTCTCTGCCCATACTTATTTTTTTAAATATTTTTTTCCAGATGCCCCATCTATTGTCCCAACCATACGTACAGTTCAATAAACAGGGCAACAAAGAAGGATTGACTTTGTAGACAAGGCTTAGAATTATACACTATTCTTAAACCTTTTTTGATCATTCCAGAACTTGCCATCTCCCCACTTCCATGGCTGAGTAAATAAGTATATCTTCTGCTTCACATGATTATTTTAAATATCAAATTTTAAATTCACAGAATTGCAGAGTTCGAGCATTTCCAAAGTGGGAGAGAGCCTGGAAATCAACTGGGAAATATTCTCTGTCACAACTGAAGAGACCAAAGCTCAGAGACTTGAGTGACTTCACCAAAGCCACACAGCTAGAGACCAATCCATTAACCAGCCAAACTGAAACACAGAGACTAAGCACCCATATAAACAAAATTTACTTTCCCTTTTCAGCTAATTTGTATGAGAATACATTATAAATAATTCCAAGTTTCTTTTTAAAAATATCTGAACTCATGCATTTAAAATTTTTTTTAATATATTCCAATCATTTAATGGGGAGTTAAATGGAGTGTTTTTATAACCACCTTTCAAAGCTAAGCACATGTTGAAACTCACTGGACCACCCAAGTCCAAAATCTAGTTATGCCATTTAATGTTTATTTGGTTTGTTTCTAAATGTGTATTTAAGTGTCAGAGTCATAAAGAGAAGAATTAATGATAATCGATACCAGATCTGCAACCATGGGACTCTTCTTGGGTTTGCAGTATTTAGTGAAGTCAACCAAGGGGAAAAAAAATGCATTCTAAAAGGAGAAAACTCTGCATAGCACTTTAAAGCAAGTCCCCAGCCACATGCTATATTCTGAAAGCAGAATTATCCAAAGACCAAAACATGATCCTCTGAAAGATACCCACAGAAAGGAAAATGTAGAGATCTTAGAAGTGCGGGGAGGTGGCAAATGAGATTTAATGCCAGGAAAGAATACACTTTGTGCCCTCTGATATCTTTAAAACTACATGCCACAACTCTAGACTCCAAAATGAAGTGCAGACAAATTTAAAAAGACCCCAAAACAAAAGATACGTTTACTTACAAAACGTGCAGATGGTTCATATTCCTAAGGAGTGTTTGCAATTTATGTGGATCTCATAAGACAGCTTCACAAAGAAACAATATCATAAACAGCGATTAGGTTTCCAGATCAGCCTATAGAAACATTTTTAGAGAGTCCCTATATACCTAAAGTAAGAAATCCCATAAGATATAGAACCTAAGCAAGAAAGAGGAATGAAGGGCCTACAGCAGAAAAGATGAGAAAAGAGGCTTTGTAGGGTCAGAAAGGAAGCCTGTTTCCAGTTACCCTTCTCCTGTGTTTAAATTAATGGGCAATCAGCACTTGTGCTCCCCTTTGCCTCCTCTCCCTCCTGTTCTCCCAGCCCTCGTGGGAAGAAGGAAGAAACAAAGGCAGAGGTGTTGCAATGACACCTGCCCATGCCTCTGATAGGCAATAAAGCCAAATGAGCAACCAGTACCTGGGACTCAGGGAGCAGAGCAGGAAATGAGAAACTGCAGAGGTTGTGGCAGAAGGGCAAGCACAGAAAACCCTACAACACCAACACCTGAGGCTACAATACCCCCGGCAGTCTCACTGAGTGAGTTGTTCCCAGGCAAAGGACTTCGGGAAACCAGGCACACGTACAGAAGAACAACGAAAGTAAACTTTGGTTGCCCCCTTGAGAAGTTAGAAAATGCTTCTAGAAAACAGAACATTTCTTCTCTAAAAATGAGTCAGGGGGCAGGGTGCGGTGACTCACACCTGTAATCCCAGCACTTTGGGAGGCCAAGGTGGGCAGATCACTTGAGGTCAGTAGTTCAAGACCAGGCTGGCCAACATGGTGATACCCTGTCTCTACTAAAAATACAAAAATTAGCCAGGCATGGTGGCTGTGATCCCAGCTACTCAGGAGGCTGAGGCAGGAGAATTGCTTGAGCCCAGGAGGCAGAGGTTGCAATGAACCAAGATCGCACCACTGCACTCCAGCCTGAGTGACAGACACAGCAAGACTCCATCTCAAAAAAAAAAAAGAGTCAGGGTACAGCCCTAGGAAGAGGTGCTAATCAGGCTAGCATGACACAAGTGACAGAGCCTAATGTGTGTCACACTAAATGGAGTAATGTTCCATAATAGCACTGTGAACACCTAAATCCAATTAATTATCTTGATACATTTTGCATTGTGCACTACAGTAAGAATATACAAAGGGTGACCCATCACAACTGAAAACTTGAAAATTTTGAGCACATGGATTGGGCAGGGCCTGGGATTTATTTGATTGGAGTCCCAGCCTAAAATAGTGAAAGTCCCCTTAAGTAATCACATTATCTAACTGCAAGATTTAAATGTAGTTCCTTACTGATAAAATCCATTGCACAAAACCTGCCAACCAATAAGGTAAGAGAGGTCATGAGTTTGAAGCATGAAGCCAAATCAAAAGAGAAGTTCTAGCTCAGAGAAGACACAATGGAGTCCACATCACCAGGTCCACGGTAATAAACACCCCTCCCTGCTCAGTCTTAGTGCACCTCAAACCAGCGTTCTTAAAACAGAACCACGTTTGCCTTAAAACTATAGCCTGGGCTGGGCATGGTGGCTCACTCTTGTAATCCCAGCACTTTGGGAGGCTGAGACAGGAAGATCACCTGAGGTCAGGAGTTCGAGACCAGCCTGGCCAACATGGTGAAACCCCACCTCTACTAAAACATAAAAATTATCTGGGTGTGGTGGCACGTGCCTGTAATCCCAGCTACTTGAGAGGCTGAGGCAGGAGAATCGCTCAAATCTGGGAGGCGGAAGTTGCAGTGAGCAAACGTCATGCCACTGCACTTCAGCCTGGGCGGCAGAGTGAGACTGTGTCTCAAAAAAAAAAATCCCTATGCCTTGGTTTTTCAAAAATATATTGAATCAAAATTAGTACTATTCAATGGGCTCAAATTAGGTTCAGCTTAAGGCTGCATGCCTTTGCACTTGCACAGCTGGGCTCCACCCCTTCAGTCCCTGCCTCAAAGAGGAAAAGACTTCAGACAAGTCAAGGCAGAGGAGATGTGTGCACCAGGCAGCAACAGAAAAAACTATCCTGAGTGATTATGATATCCTCCAGGCACCCAATTCTGAGACCACAAGGAGTGACGATTTACCACGTGTTGTGGGAACAGACTTGAGACTGAGATTGACATGAGTTAATTCAACTGTGGCACTCAAATCCACATATGCACAACCATTATGTAGTCCTGTGGCTCCAGCAAATCTCAAGATAATGAGGGAAACAGTGCGACATACAGAGAAAGGCACTGGACTGAATCAGAAGACCTAGATTTTTCTTATTGACTCTGTCGGCTAATCTCAAGGGAGGGGGCAAATCACACTCTCTCTGGGACTAAATTTCCTCATCTGTAAAATAAAGAGCAGATGCTCTTTTCTGGCACAGAATTCTCACTGACACAGAAACTGAAATTCAAAACCATGTATATGTCCCCCTATGTCTAGGGAGCACAGGGAGCCCCCAGGAGTTTTTAGCCAGCACGTTCATGGGCTTCTAAGAAGACTTAATACAGTGGTATTAGCAATGGGCCTAGGTAGGAAGCACTATTCTTATGACCCTATCAAAATATCATCTAAAATTAAAAAGCAAAACAAGAAAATTCTGTTTCAACCACTTCTCACTCAAGCACGTGCAGGGTGAGGGCCATTAGCTTTCTTCCTCGGTGCCAAGAATCAAGTCTCTCTCAACATGTAGCAAAGTGAACGCTTCCCAAAACCCTTACTATTGATGCAATGTAGTTGCATCAAATTTCAAAATTTCTCATCAGATTGAACTCTCTGGCAGAGGACTCCCAGCAAGATAACTTCATTCCACCTGGCAAACCACTTAAGAGAATGACAGGAGCACCATTCTCGTGTGGTGTTGGGGCCTGTGTGTGTGACCTGTCTTCCTAACTAGGCTCCCAATAGCTTTGGGGCAAGGAATAAGCCCATCTCTATATTAGGGATGGCATTTAACAAGGTGACTCAATATCTGTTAAGCAATAAAAACATTAGTCTGCACACAGCCTGAGGTGCAGCCTACAGAGGTGGTTCAGTTCTTCCATGGTATCCTGTAATCTCTTGAGTGGGTGAAGACTGTCCCGGAATGCCTTCCCTTAATAACTTTCCATCCCACTTCCACTCTTTCTCAATCTCTCTTTCCTTTATCTCATTCTGCCAATACCTAGATTTGAACCTCCCACTCAGGATGAAACACAGATGGGACAGTTGTTCTTTTCTCCCTCTCTACCCTCAAGCCTGATATGTTTGCTTCTAGGTGTAATTTGAATTCTGAGTCATCCATCAAAGATGGGATCTCTCATAGTAGGAGGTAGAGAAAGAAAAAAACTCAGCCAGGCGCAGTGGCTCACACCTGTAATCCCAGCACTTTGAGAGGCTGAGGCAGGCAGATTACAAGGTCAAGAGATCGAGACCATCCTTGCCAACATGGTGAAACCCCATCTCTACTAAAAATACAAAAAAATTAGCCGGGCGTGGTGGCATGCGCCTATAGTCCCAGCTATTTGGAGGCTGAGGCAGGAGAACTGCTTGAACCCAGGAGGCAGAGGTTGCAGTGAGCTGAGATCGTGCCATTGCACTCCAGCCTGGGTGACAGAGCGAGACTCTGTCTCAAAAAAAAAAACAACAAAAAAAGTCACTCCAGATACTTTTTTCTCCAAGTCCTAAATCTATACAATCTGATTTAAACTGAACTGTTCTTTCAGACCCAAAGGAAATGGGCAGTTGGCCAAGATGATAGCACAGCCCTAGCAATTGGGCACAAAGAAATAGTCGCTCCGTGAGAGGGTACCTGGGCTTTATCACAACTCAGAAAATGCACTCGGGAAAATTGAGCTCGATCTGGAGAACCACTTGGTCCTGCAAAGAACTATTACAATGAGAGTCTTCACGAGACTATCACCTCCTCACTCCTTTATTTTTCAAACCTGAAGCAACTTTCGCCTTCTTATTCACCAACCTATTATCCTCTCTCAGCTTCAAAAGCTAACTGCCCAAAAGCTAAGTTTTCTCCATGCAGCCAATTCCGAATAGCATTCCCTAGGAGTGCTCTGCTTCCAAAACTTAAAAGGAGCCAAGAAATCTCAAGCCTCTGAGATTTAACAGCTTTGTGTGGTATGCCTGAATTGCCTACTCTCTTTAAATCAAACCATAATCCCCCTTTAAAATCTTGACAGTGACAGAAAAAAGGATTATATAAATGATAAAACCTATGGTGCTGATACATGAAATCCTGGATCCACTTCTCAGTTCATTCACTGACTTTCTGGAAAACATTAGGAATGATATTCTGTATCTATTTCTCCCTTTGGAAAGTAGCATTTTATTAAGCTGTGTTGACATGGTATCAAAATGCTTACAGTCTTCTACTTGGAGTATGGCTCCTTCAACTCAGTAGTTATAAGCATCTCTCAGTGTTACTTTGTCTATCATGTATCTTTTAGGTGTCTCAGGAGCTGTCCCACACACTGTTGACAATGCAAACCCAATTTTTAAAATGAAGATATTTCCATTTGTGTACAGAGGCCATGCAATTATCACAAATAATTCACTTAAGCAAACACCTACTGCCTTGAGTCATGTTTTCATCTTTGCATACACTTCACACCATACATAATGTCAAGGGCTCCAGGCCTAATAACAAAGCTCCTAGAAGCTAAGTACTTAATACCAACTCTTCTGGGATGAATTTGGATAGAGGATGAATATCTGATATCATAATGAGGTAAAAAGGAGAATCTGAAACTGGGTTCATTTGAGTATTATCCTCTCAGTGGGCAATTAACATGAAATGGTCTTACTTTAATCACATCAAGGCTATCTTTTCTTGAGACAGGGTCTCACTGTGCCATCCAGGCTGGAATGCTGTGGTGCGATCTTGGCTCACTGCAACCTCCACCCCTCAGGCTCAAGCAATTCTTCTGCCTCGGCCTCCCAAGTAGCTGGGACTACAGGCATGCACCACCATGTCCAGCTAAATTTTGTATTTTTTGTAGAGACAGGGTTTCTCTATATTGTGCAGGCTGATCTCGAACTCCTAGACTCCAGCAATCTGCCCATCTCGGCCTCCCAAAGTGCTGGGATTACAGTGTGTGTGAGCCAGAAAGCCCCGTCCCCAAATGACTACTTTTTATTTTTTTTATTTTTTTTTTTTTTTGTTTTGCTCTTGTTGCCCGGGCTAGAGTGCAATGGCATGACCTCAGCTCACTGCAACCTCTACCTCTCTAGTTCAGGCAATTCACCTGCCTCAGCCTCCCGAGTAACTGAGATTACAGGCACCTGCCACCACACCCAGCTAATTTTTGTATTTTCAGTAGAGACAAGGTCTCACCATGCTGGTCTCGAACTCCCGACTTCAGGTGATCCACCCACCTCAGCCTCCCAAAGTGCTGGGATTGCAGGTATGAGCCACAGTGCTCGGCCCCAAATTGCTATTTATAAACTCCTTTCTCATCTGTAATGACACCTTAGGCAGATCTCATAATTTAGGGGTCATACTTTTGGTGATTACATTCCTGATCAATTTCCTTTTTTTTGAGATGGAGTTTCGCTCTTGTCAGCCAGGCTGGAGTGCAATGGCATGATCTCAGCAGACATGCGCCACCACGCCCGGCTAATTTTTTATTTTTACTAGCGACATGGTTTCCCCATGTTGGTCAGGATGGTGTCAAATTCCCGAACTCAGGTGATCCACCTGCCTTAGCCTCCCAAAGTGCTGGGATTACAGGCATGAGCCACCATGCCCAGCCTGATCAATTTACATTTTTATTCTCAAATTCAATTTTGGTTTTATATAAATTCCTGCCTTGGTCAGGCACAGCTGTTACTTGGACTCTAAACAGGAAGGGCTGGGTTATAGCCTTTTACACATTTCTTTCTTGTTCCCCCGCCTCCAGTGCATCCTCCTCCCACGAGGAACTGGTAGGGAGAGAAAGGCAAATGTCTCCCTGCATAAGTGGCCATGATTGCGTCTCTGGATAACGCCGGCTGGGATGTGAATTCCTCTGAGGGTCTTACGGTGGCCCCTCACTGCACAGCTTGCCTGATATAGGTCTGGCTCCTCCACCCACCCCTTGGCTCCCATTACCAAAAGCCAGCCACTTAGGGACAGTTCCAGCAAGATGGCTCAGGACCAACTGCCATTCCCAGTGTCCACTTCACCCTTGGAGACCATGCATATCCTTGCCAAACTAAAAGGGAGATATGTGGGCTGCTCCACTGGCAGTCCTCTTCTTGCTGTTCTTCATTCTCTTCTCCCAACCCAGAGAGGCATAGGGGCAGGTTGGCAAGTCAGCCTGAGCAGTCACTCAACCAGAAAATCCAATGCTAATGCTGCCTTCCTGCAGGCACCCCAATCCTTATGGCAAGTGTCTCTTGGAATTGTCTCTCCCATGTCCTCTATAAAGCTGAAGAGACTTTCTCTTCCTCAACCCTTCCCCAAAGTTCTACGCAGACTAGAAAAGGTTGGGGGTGGGGGTAGGGGTGGTAACTGGTGGCAAAAGTTCAGTCTCATTAGACTGAAGAAGTGTTCAAATCTTCTTGTTTTTGCTTATTTATTTATTTATTTATTTATTTATTTATTTATTTGAGACAGAGTCTTGCTCTGTTGCCCAGGCTGGAGTGCAGTGGCGCGATCTTGGTTCACTGCAACCTCCGCCTACCAGGTTCATGTGATTCTCTTGCCTCAGCCTCCCTAGTAGCTGGGATTACAGGTGCCTGCCACCACACCCGGCTAAATTTTGTATTTTTAGTAGACACAGGGTTTCTCTATGTTGGCCAGGCTGGTCTCGAACTCTTGACCTCAAGTGATCCGCTCATCTCGGGTTCCCGAAGTCCTGGGATTACAGGCATGAGTCACCACACCCAGCTGTTCAAAGCCACTTGTTTTAGCCAGAGCCCTACACACCTATTCTAAGAATAGAAGATTAGAAGAGTAGAACTCAACTATTATAAACTTAATGGTAAAGAATCACCAATTTATCCAGACATTTAAAACTAATGGAAACAAAGACATGATGAACTCTTGGAAATAAATCTTGTGCATTTGAAAGTTTCCATTCTCAGTGGCATACAAAATACAATGTAGCTCTTAATTCTACTTATTAATTACATTGATCAAATCCTTAGCATTCTTATTTGGTATCTGTTTGATGTGTGATACACTGACGTGTCTGAGTACTCCTTAAAATTGCGTGGTTTTGGCCGGGCATGTGGCTCACGCCTGCAATCCCAGCACCTTGGAAGGCCAAGGCAGGTGGATCACGAGGTCAGGAACTCGAGACCAGCCTGGCCAATACGATTAAACCCTGTCTCTGCTAAAAATACAACAATTTGTCAGGCGTGGTGTCGGGCGCCTGTAGTCCCAGCTACTCAGGAGACTGAGGCAATAGATATATAAAATTTCAATATTAAAACTTCTGTTTTCGTTATTTAGAAAGATTATTTCAACTGTATTTTATGTTAACATTATTTTGAACTGTGAAAGTCAAGGCTACTTTAATGAAACAAACCTTTAAATTGAAATAATTTTAAATAATGAAAGAACCTAATTCATTTTAGTTTTTTAGTATTTTTAAGCCTGTCCTAAACAAAGTATGTTTGGACAAAAGTTTTATATTTGTTACAAAATATATTGAAAAGATGGCAATAAAATATGTTAACTTTCAAGTTTCCAAAATCTATCTTTAACTTATCTCAATTTACCTTTACAGCCATCCCACCTAGTAAGACAAATTTTTTTACATCCCTTTTAAAAATGTAAACATTAAAATACTAAAGGGTTTAAAAGTTGTACCACAGGTAGCAAATTAGGTTTGCTAAATATGAGATAGAAAACGTTTCCTGTATCTCAAGATCCTGGAAAAAAAAAAAAAGATAAAATAATACACTTAATCAAGTGAACTTTATTTTATGTGGAAGATAAAGAAACTTGGCCAGTCTCCTTACATTAATGTCTAGATTCCAAACGAGGTTGCAAGAAATACTCCTTCATTTTCCAGGATTCAAACAGTACGGTACTTTTAAATATATCCAAAAATTATTCTCTGTATCACTACACTAAATAATTTTGGAGAATAACAGTGAAACAGCTAACATTTGTACAACACATGGTAATTTTTGGTATCTAGCAATAGCATTACATTTTGCCTCACGTTATTGTCCCTATTTTAGAAATGATGAAAATAAACTTCTAAGTGATTAAGTAATTTACCAAAGTCACACAGCTAGGAAATGCCATGTTTGGGATTCAAACCGGTCTTCCCACTTTTAATCCTGCACTGTTTTTTTTTTTAAGACGTCGTTTCTCTCTTATTGCTCATGCTGGAGTGCAATGGTGCTACCTCCAACTCCTGAGATCAAGCGATTCCCCCACTTCAACCTCCCAAATAACTAAAATTATAGGCAGGATTACAGGCATGCACCACCATACCCAGCTAATTTTGTATTTTTAGTAGAGATGGGGTTTCACCATGTTGGCCAGGCTGGTCTCGAACTCCTGACCTCAAGTGATCCCCCGCCTTGGCCACCCAAAGTGCTGGGATTGCAGGCGTGAACCACCACACCCGGCCTCCTGCACTGTTTTCACTGTTCTCCTACGTGCTTAGCATATTGCCCGAAACAGGTTACTTGCTCTTTTTAGAACTTGCAAAGCTTTCTCTTGTTTTCATTTATCTATAATTTTTTCTTTTTCTTTTTTTGAGACAGGGTCTTGCTAACACCCAGGCTGGAGTGCAGTGGTACAATCACAGCTCACTGCAGCCGCAACCTCCTATGCTCAGGTGATCCTCCTGCCTTCACCCTCCCAAGTAGCTAGGACTACAAGCGTGCGCCACCAGGCCCAGCTAATTTTTGTATTTTGTGTAGAGACAGAGTTTTGCCATGTTGTCCAGGCTGGTCTCGAACTCCTGAGTGCAGGCAATCCACCCGCCTTGGCTTCCCAAATTTTGGGATTATAGACTTGAGCTACCATGCCCAGCCACTTTGCAAAGTTCTTAGGTATACCTAATCTCAGTTGATCTTTTTAGTGGCCCTATAGATAAGATCAGTATGATGTCTATTTTTAAAATGAGGAAATTGAAGCTCAAAAAAGGTTAACTCACTTGTCAAAGGTTTTCCAACTAGAAAATAGCAGAGGGTACTCAAGGCCAGGCTTCTGACTTCTACTTTAGTGGAAATTTACCCCTACTGTCCCACAGACCTTTCACAGTTTACAGTTTTGTGTTCTTAAATTTTGATGCAAGAAAACAAGGAATTTTTTTTTTTTTTGAGATGGAGTTTTCCTGTGTTGCCCAGGATGGAGTGCACTGGTACAATCTCGGCTCACTACAACCTCCGCCTCCCAGGTTCAAGTGATTCTCCTGCCTCAGTCTCCCAAGCAGCTGGGATTACTGGCACATGCCACCATGCCCAGCTAATTTATATATATATATACGTATATATATATATACACGTGTATATATATATATTTACGTATATATATACGTGTATATATATACGTGTGTATATATATATACGTATATATATATATA
>NW_016805612.1:520763-526025 GCF_001698545.2 Rhinopithecus bieti
GTTTCACCATGTTGGCCAGGCTGGTCTTGAACTCCTGACCTTGTGATCCACCTGCCTCAGCCTGCCAAAGTGCTGGGATTACAGGCATGAGCCACTATGCCCAGTCAAAAACAAGGAAATTAAGAGGAGGGAAGATGAGTTAGACAAGGCCTTGACTTGACTCCCAAGAGTCCATCAACCTGACAATCCACATGAAAGCACCCACCTTTCCTGCTACCTGATCATGGGCAGTAAGAGATGGAAAGTGGGGAGGAGGAGAGGAAGGGGCAAAATAAGACCTGAGCTATTTAAAAACAAAAAACAAGGCACCAGTCGGGCGCAGTGGCTCACATCTGTAATCCCAGCACTTTGGGAGGCCAAGGCGGGCAGATCACCTGAAGTCAGGAGTTCAAGACCAGCCTGGCTAACATGGTGAAACCCTGTTTCTACTAAAAATAACAAAAAATTAGCCAGGTGTGGTGGTGGGCACCTGTAATCCCAGCTACTCGGGAGGCTGAGGCAGAAGAATCGCTCAAACCTGGGAGGCGGGGGTTGCAGTGAGCCAAGATCACACCATTGCACTTCAGCCTGGGCAACACGAGTGAAATTCTGTCTCCCAAAAAAAAAAAACAAACAAACAAGGCACCTCAGGAAAAGGGAGACCACTGCAGCTCTGGGCCCAAGAAGACTATTCATCTCTGAAGCAAGAGAGAAGAAACTGAAATGCCTTGGCCAGAAGCAAAGAGAGACTCAAAGCAAAATGAGATAGTGCTATGGTTTGGACATATGTCTTCCTCCAAAATTCACGCTCTGGAAATTAGCCCCCAAGGTGATGTAACGTATTAAGAGGCAAGACCCTTGTTAGGTAATAGGCCATGAGGGCGCCATCATCATTAATGGGATTAATGGCCTTATAAAAGAGGCTTCAGGCCAGGCATGGTGGCTCACGCCTCCCAACACTTTGGGAGGCTGAGGCAGACGGATTACCTGAGGTCAGGAGTTCGAGACCAACCTTAACGATATGGAGAAACCCTGTCTCTACTAAAAAAATACAAAATTAGCCAGGCGTGGTGGTGGGCACCTGTAATCCCAGCTACTCAGGAGGCTGAGGGAGGAGAATCACTTGAACCCAGGATGTGGAGGTTGCAGTGAGCTGAGATCGTGCCATTGCACTCTAGCCTGGGCAACGAGAGCGCAACTCTGTCTCCAAAAAAAAAAAAAAAAAGGCTTCAGAGAGCTGCCTCCCTCTTCCACCTCTTCCACCATGTGAGGACACAGCCAACACAATCATCCGCTTTTGCCCTTCTGCCTTCAACATGCAAGGACACAGCAACAAAGCACCATTTTAGAAGCACAGGCTGAGTCCTCAACAGACAGTGAATTTGCTGATGCCTTGACCTTGGACTTCCCTGCCTCTAGAATGATGAGAAATAAACGTCTGTTGTTTATAAATTACCGAGTCTGAGGTTTCCTGTTGCAGCAGCAGGAACAGACTAAGACAGACTGGGAGAGGGAGGCTGCAGGAGAAGTTCTCAGGATCCTCTGAAGATGTCAAAGGGAGCCCCCATATATGGCCATGGGATAGGAGCTGGCAGCATGGAGATCCTGGGACCTCCATCCAGGCAGAAGAGGCCATGGAGATGCCATCCATGACATTGGGCTGAGGGACGAGGCCTTTCTGGGGGCAGAGGATTGAAACTTAATCAACATATGCACACTTCATCAGCCTCGACCTCACAGACCTAAGCCACTGCTGGCAACCGGCCTCTACATTTTAAATGAGGTGCCTTGTATTACTCCTTTTATAAGGGGAAGAAAAGGAACATGTTGACCCACTCATTAGCCGCATCATTTGAGGCTTCAGACCTCAAGCAGCAGCCTAGGAACTTAAAAATGTTTTAGTTTTTTGAGATGGAGTCTCACTCTGTCGCCCAGGCTGGAGTGTGATGGTGCAATCTCAGCTCACTACAACCTCTGCCTCCCAGGTTCAAGCGATTCTCCTGCCTCAGCCTCCTGAGTAGCTAGGACTATAGGTGCCCGCCATTGTGCCTGGATAATTTTTGTAGTTTTAGTAGAGACAGAGTTTCACCGTGTTGTCCAGGCTGGTCCCCAACTCCTGACTTCATGTGATCCACCCACCTCGGCCTCCCAAAATGCTGGGATTACAGGCATGAGCCACTGTGCCCGGCCAGAACTTAAAAATCTTGTATGGGTGAAGAACACCATTCATCCTCCTGCTGAGATGCACACATGCCCAACAAGAAACAGCTAGAGCATGGTTCACTACCCCAAGACCCCTTTGGGTCATTCATTTCTCCCTTTCAGATTAATATTTGAAAGTTGTGGGGGAGAAGCAGGATATGGTCTCCAGGTATCCATTTTTATAGCACTTTGTTTTACAAACAAGATTTTCACCCTTCGATTAACTGAATAGGCATTCCACGGGAGTACATGCCTCATCCAATCCCATTTCTCAGCCTCTACTTACTCTTTTGTGTTAATGTCATTTTTAAGTCATATTTGTCTTCCACACAATTTGAGAATCAGGATAAGACCTTATAATATCTCTGCTGGATCATTTGTCTTCGACTTCAACAGAGTCAAAATCAAGCCGGGCGCGTAATCCCAGCACTTTGGGAGGCTGAGGTGGGTGAATCACTTGAGGTCAGGAGTTCGAGACCAGCCTGGCCAACATGGTGAAACCCTGTCTTTACTAAAACTACATAATTAGCCAGGTGTGGTGGCACATACCTGTAGTCTCAGCTATTAGGGAAGCTGAGGCAGGAGAATCGCTTGAACCTGGGAGGTGGAGATTGCAGTGAGCCGAGATCACGCCACCACACTCCAATGAGGGCGACAGAGACTTCGTCACACACACACACACACACACACACACACACACACACACAACACAAAAAGTAGAGTCAAAATCACAATTATATGGTAGAGGGAAAGCAAGTTCTCTGCCCAAATCATTACCCTTTCTATAGCCTACTGTAAATTAACTTCACTTGAAAACATCAAACAGAAGTGAGAGGAGGTGGTGCCTAAGCCCATAGTGTCCAACCACCATCTATGGAATTGTGGTATTACATGGCTAAGATGGTGAGAGTGAATTACCAGAAACTCTGCACAGAATTAATACAAAAGCATTCTAAGATCAAACCACTTTTGCTAACCTGTGCTGCCCTCAATTTCATAAAACATAGATATGAAGAGTAAGGAAATTAAGGGAAGATATAAGTGTTCAATAACATTGCTGAATGACTGAAGTTTAATTTGTACAGTGCTTAACCACTTGCAAAGTTATCGCCCAACTAAAAGTCCAAAGGATTTTGTACAAGTGCAGAGCGCTGGGTGGTTTCACTAGAACAGAATGAAAGTAATGGTTAATGCTTTTCACGGCATACATTCATTAAGACAGAATTCTCAAAAATGTGCGCAGACTCTGAAAGCTTGAGGTTTCAAACCCTGAACCAGTGTCAGAAAAGACGTCATTTGTACTGATGGTGAAGAATGGGCAAGGAAGTGAAATGAGACTACTATTTCCAGAATGTCACACTGCTTTTGCACACTCTCAAATAGGCATCTGCTTGTATGGGAGCTGTGATTCCCTCTCCCCTCCCCACTGTCCTCTAGTATTGTTTAAAAATGACAGAAGAAACAATAGCTAGCTCCACAGAAGTCATCCTCACAAGCCAGATGTCAAGTGAGGGCTGGCAACGTTGGGGCCAAATTACAAGTGATGGAGGCGGAAACAGTGGTGTGCCCCTTGGGTGGATAGGCGGCTTCATTAATGTCTGTGATAGAATCATGACCACAACAGTGAAGTATTTCTGCCTCTGGCCTTTTTTTGGTTTTTGCTTTTTTTTTTTAGAATCAGGATCTCACTCTGTCGCCCAGGCTGGAGTGCCGAGGTGCAATGATAGTTCACTGCACCTCGAGCGCCTAGCTTCAAGCGATCCTCCCACCTCAGCCTCCCAAAGTGTTGAAATTACAGGTGTGAGCCACTGAGTCCACCTGCCTTTTTAAGATATGTTTGAAAATATCCAGGAGAGCAACTCAGAAGTGATAGTTTTAAAACATACCCATTTAGGCAGCTTTGTTTTCCATGCAGAAAGCCCAGGTTGGCTGATACTCCTGGAGGCTTCGTGCATCTTGGGAGGCGGCTGAGGTATTTCTTTTCTCGCTTTTAAACGACTGACAGACACTTTCCATCATCTTCCTGGTGGCTGAGTTGCTGAGGGATTTTTTTCCCCTCTTACAGTCCAATTTATAAAAATCAGCAGCTAGTTGGTAGCAGGTTAAGAAGCTCCAGGTGTTGGGGGAAAGAAAGCTCTCCATAATTAGCATTTTCTCATTGAAATATCATTACATCCCTGAAATATTATAACTTGAGTGTCCTTAATTTTCCACAGATTTTTATTTTGCAATGTGAACAAGATCCTTAAGCTCAGAGAAGAATCATTTCCTAGGAAAAAGACTAGCAACACAGATGCTCCATGCAACCACCTCTTTTAAAACACCAGTACTTAGACACACAGACAGATTTTTACACATAATTCTAAGTTCAACAGACCAGACTTACGCACAGTGATGCACAAGAACGGGCTATGTGCCCACCCCTAAAGCGCTGCAGAAGCACACTAAGAATGAGTTCTGATGAGCAGGTGTTCCGGGCAGAGAAACACTTCTAGTCAGAACCGCCCTGAGTTTCAAAAACAGATTTTAAAGATCAATTTCTTAGTGCATGTTTTTTGTCTGTTTTGGTTTTGTTTTGTTTTTTTTTGAGATAGAGTTAAGCTCTTGTCGACCAGGCTGGAATGCAGTGGCACGATCTTGGCTCGCTGCAACCTCCGCCCCCTAGGTTCAAGTGATTCTCCTGCCTCAGCCTCCCGAGTAGCTGTGATTACAGGCACATGCCACTGCACCAGGCTAATTTTTTGTATTTTTTTTTTTTAGTAGAGATGGGGTTTCACCATGTTGGCCAGGCTGGTCTTGAACTCCTGACCTCAGGTAATCCGCCTGCCTCAGTCTCCCAAAGTGCTAGAGTTATAGGCATGAGGCACCGCACCGGCATTTTAGTAATTTTAATAGAGACAGGGTTTCACCATGTTGGCCAGGCTGGGGTCACGAACTCCTGACCTCAAGTGATCCACCTGCCTCGGCCCCAAGTAGTATGTATGTAGCTTTTTGATGCAAATATCAGATTATTGTACTGAGACAGGAATATTTTGGACTGATCCTCAAAAACTCATATAATTTTAGCTGCTTTTTTTTTTT
>NW_016805612.1:526571-578315 GCF_001698545.2 Rhinopithecus bieti
GAGCTCCTGACCTCGTGATCCGCCCATCTCGGCCTCCCAAAGTGCTGGGATTGCAGGCTTGAGCCACCGCGCCCGGCCACTTTTTTAAAAACTACCCAAAAAAGACATCCATCAGACAACAACCCTTATCCTATACCCATTGGGTCAGGGCTAGGCTAAATCAAAGAAAGTTATAGAAATGAGTTGAGTACATTGCTTGCTAAATAAAACCAACGGTTACATTGTGATGAGATACAGCTGGTCAACCCCTTCATTTTATAGGTGAGATTCAAAGGAGTGAGTGGCCTCCCCTGGCTAGAAAGTAAGAGAGCCAAGACTTGCTCATATTTCTTCTCTCTAAATCTATACCTTCTCCATGGTTTGATATTTCCTATGTGTCAGTGATATTTTAAATTCCTATTATGTGTAAGGTAGCTAGACTTTCTTTGACCAGCTGGCTATCAGTGATATTTTAAATTCCTATTATGTGTAAGGTAGCTAGACTTTCTTTGCCCAGCTGGCTAAGCAGCATTAGCTTGGTCTTTCACTCTTTTTCAAATGCATTTGCACACTAATATGTGTATTAGTTTTTTATTGATACATAACAAATTACCACAAACTTAGTGGCTTAGGCAACAGGCATCTAACTCAGTTTTCTAAGACAGGAGCCCAGCACATCATGACTGGGTTCTCTGCTCAGTGTATCACAAGACTGAAATCTAGGTGTTGGATTGAGTGCTCATCTAAAGCCTCTAGAGGAAAAAAGCCCCTTAAAAACTCATTCTTGTCATTAATAGACTCCAGTTCCTTGTAGTTGTAGGACTGACATCCCCATTTCCTCTCTGGCTGTCAGCTCCTTGGGGCTGCCGGCATTCCTTGCCACACAGCCCCCTCCATCTTCAAGCTCACAAAGGTGCATGTGAATCTCCCTCATGCTAAGAATCTCTAGCTTCTCTTTCCTCAAGCAGCAAGACAAAACTCTCTGCTTTTAGGGGGCTGATGTGATTAAGTCAGACTCACCTGGATAATCTCCCGATCTTAAGGTCAGTTATACTATAGAACATAACTAGTTAAGGGAGTAAATTCATCACAGTCACAGTTCCAGGGATTACTCAGGGTGTGTATGCAATACAGGTCTGGGAGTGAATCATGGAGGCCATGTTAGAATTCTTCTTCCACACAATGCTAAAAAGGGCATCTTTATATTTCCCCTAACTCTGCCAAACTAGAAAGCAATTATTCTGTCTGAAGTAAGAATGATGTAGTGGCATGGACACAATTTAGAAAGACCTTTCACAGAAACAAGCATGGTCTATGGCTTAAAACTTTCCACTTTAATCAGGATAGCAATAGGGGTGGAAATCATAAAAACAGATAAAGGAGAACAATCTGGGGATGAGACTGAAATTGCCAAGTGGGACAGTGGGGGTGGGGTTTAAGGAAGCAGCTTTCACAACTGTGACATATAAGAGACTATAAGAACATGCTCCATGAAGACTGTGTCATCTATGTGTCCCGCCCTCCATCTTTGGGTTAAAGCATATAGTACTAGTTTCCTTAAAGCAGGGACCACATCTACCAACTATCAAGGACAAGCACAATGCCCAGCACATACTTAGCGCTCAATCAACATTGATTCAAATAAACTGGAGGTCAGAGGGGAATGTTGACACATGCTGATGATTCTGCTAAATTAGTCAGTGTTCTCCCCTCCCCCAACAATGAGCACTTAGCCAGAAAAAAAGTGAAAACAAAATTAGGAACTTCCTTTTAAAGACGAGTGCTACCTCAGTTCCCTTTATTTCACCCCATCAAAATACTCCACTAAAATAAAACTAAAGGAGTTCCTCAGAATGCAGAAATCTACAAGGACAAGAAGACTGAGATGACAGCATTAACAATATCATGAAAGCCAAAAAGCTGATTCATGGTAAGTAACTAGCATGATTTAGCGTGGATCCTAAATTAGCAGTGAAGAAAGCAGAACCATCCAAAGGCTTCCCAGGACCTCCGAAGTTGCGATTCAGGTGAAGCCTGTGAGCAAGGCAGACTCTCAGGCCCCATGCCAGACTCACTAAATCAGAACATTCAGGTAAACAAATCTCAGACATGCATACTCACTTTATTTATTTACTTACATTTTTCTTTTTTTAGAGACAGGGTCTCACTCTGTCACCCAGACTAGAGTGCAGTGAAGAAATAATAGCTCACTGCAGCCTCAAACTCCTGGGCTCAAGCAATCCTCCTGCCTCAGCCTCCTTAAGTAGCTAGGACTACAGGTTCATGCCACTACCCTGGCTAATTTTTACTTTTTGGTAGAGATGGGATCTTGCTATGTTGCCCAGGCTGGTCTGGAACTCCAGGCCTCAAGCAATCCTCCAGCCTCAGCCTCCCAAAGCACTGGGATTATTGGTGTGAGCCACTGTGCTGGCCCCATATTAAGTAGCACTCATTTTGTTCTCTTCTTTTTGTTTTAGGACCACTGAAGAGTTCTTTAAAATTTTAATTGTGTGCCAGGCATGGTGGCTCACACCTATAATCCCAGCACTTTGGGAGGCTGAAGTGGGTGGAACACGAGGTCAGGAGTTCGAGACCAGCCTGACCAACATAGTGAAACCCCGTCTCTACTAAAAATACAAAAATTAGCCAGGCGTGGTGGCGCATGCCTGTAATCCCAGCTACTCAGGAGGCTGAGGCAGGAGAATCGCTTGAACCCGGGAGGCGGAGGTTGCTGTGAGCTGAGATCACACCACTGCACTCCAGCCTGGTGACAGAGCGAGACTCCGTCTCAAAAAAAAAAATTTAATTGTGGGTGTATATCTATATCATAAAATTTACCATTTTAGCCTTTTTTTTTTTTTTTGAGACAGAGTCTCCTGCTGTAGTGCGGTGGCTCAATCTCAGCTCACTGCAACCTCCGCCTCCCAGGTTCAAGCGATTCTCCTGCCTCAGCCTCCCTAGTAGATGGGATTAAGGCGCACGCCACCAAGCCCGTATTTTAGCCATTTTTAAGGGTACACTTCACTGGCATTAAGCACATTTGTTCACATTGTTTTTCTATCACCAGCAGCCTGCCACAGAACTCTTGAATTTGCAAAACAAACTCTGCACCCATTAAACAGTAACTCCATTCCTCCACCCCCACCTCCAGGCAAGCTCTAAGCTACTTTCCGGTTCTATGAATTTGCCTATTTGGAATATTTCATATTTTTGAGATCATACCGTATCTAACCCTCTGTGTCTGGCTTATTTGAGTTAGCACAGTGTCCTCAGATCCATTCATGTTGTAGCATGTGTTGTAATTTCCATCGTTTAAAGCTGAATAATCTTCCATTGTGTGTACCTACAATATTTTGTTTATCCATTTATCTAAGTATGGACTTCTGGGTTGGTTCTACCTTTTGGCTATTAGTTGGATTTGTTCTTAGACTTTTTTTTCCCACATTTTAAAAAGCTGCCTTATTGAGACGATAGAAGCTTTTATTTTGGTTTCAGGAAAAAAATATACACCCTTTCTGGAAATATGGGCCTAAGAGTTAACTGAAGGAACTAAGAGGGAAGGAATTATTACACTTTTGAAATTACAGGTCCTTTAAGACCAAAGCAATAAAAATAGCCACATTCACCTTCCAAGATAACCCATATCTTCTGTTTCCCAACATGGCTGGACTACCCTCATATTCTCAGAGGGATGAGGAAAAAAAATCCTCTCATTATCTACCAGGAAAAAGAATGGAGAGAAAGCCCATCTGAATTAGTGAAAGCACTGAATTACAGATTTTTAGAGCAAAGCAATTTTATTACTTGCAACCTATGGGAAGCTAACAAATTGTCTGAGAAGCCCTAGGCTCCTATTTTAATGAACACAAGAGAATCATATATAATTACCATATCAAGTGCTACTATAAAAATGGAGACTTCTGAAGTACTTGAGGACACTTGAAAACAGTTTATACTCCAGGATTTTTAACACACCAGCACCACCACCACCACCACCATCACTAGGACAGTATTATTTAGCTCCTAATTTGCAGCACTGAGAAAGGTTTACAAACCAAAGATAAGCCTTAGCCCAATATTCAGGATGAATGGGTTTTATATAATTCAGAATTTAAAATTCTTTACTATGAACACATTTAAATAGAAAACTGAAAATACTTGAAAGAAAAATAAAAGCAGACTTCCAACTGGCTGGTATATTTAAACTAAGTCTAGATAAATACTTAGTTTATTTATTTGCAATCAGCGAAATTACTGAGAAAAAAGGAGAGAAATAATTCCCATGACACAAGACAAGCTTAGGGGAAAGAGAAAAGCAGTAACATGACCAAATTCTTATCATAGGAATAAGTTGATCAAAGACAAAGGGAAACTAGAAAACAATGAAATATCAAAAACCCCAATAAAATCCCTCAAGCTTGATAATGTTTTATGTTGGAAGGTTGTCTATTATTCAGTTCCAATCCTTGACTTCAAAAGTACAGTAAGAGAGAAATGTCTGCAGCTTTGAATTAGTGAATGATAGCATACAAACAAATTCGTCCTTTCTCTTTCATTTGTTTTCCCTGAACATTTTCAAATTGACAAGTGCTAGAATTCACCGAGATCATTACTTCCCACCTGGATTTGGTATCCTTAAAAGAAAAAGAAAAAAAAAATTCTCTTCTAATTTATGAATATTCTGCAAAGACACAAATAAACCAGCCATAAAAATAAGCACAAAGAAAGTTCTCAGCCACAGCACTTCGAGTCTACAGATATGGACAATTCTACATCTTAGACTGTGAGGGGTCTCATGTGTTAAAGAGGAGGTGGGCAGAGATCACAGATGCTTAAAATCCAATTCCTATATCCTCGTGGCTCCATCTTGAGAGCTGTGTTCTAAACTCACTTAGGTCTGCAAGCTGTGCTAACTTTGATGTTATCAGCGGAGGACTAGGTCAAGGGAGAAAGTGAGCTATGTGAGCTATGAAAAAAAAATGGAAGAGAATCATCAAGGGAGAAAAAAATGAAGTGAGAGCTAACAGATTGCCCCTAATTATTTCTTATCCCTCTAATTTTGTTTTATTAAAAGGAGAAAAGCACATAAGCATCTCAGAGATACTGATTATTCTGCTTAATGAGGCATATATTAAACATCTTTTAATTAACCAAAGAATGGTATTAGCGCCTACTGCATGCTGCAGAGATGAGAATAATCTTGGGAAGTTAAGCTGCTCACCCTCAGAGGGCTTGTATTCTGTTTAGAGACAAAACCCACTGTGCCTCTCCCTGACCACAGCTCCTTTATGCCTGAGACAACCCCCGCGCCGCACCCCCCCCAGCTTCTTTTACACTCCAGAGTGGTAAGGCTAACATCCTAAAAGCATCTCATCTTGTCCTTCTGAGGGAAACAGGGTTGGTTATACAACTGACCCTTAAACAATGTGGAAGTAGGCCAGGTGCAGCGGCTCACACCTGTAATCCCAGCACTTTGGGAGGCAGAGGCAGGTGGATCGCCTGAAGTCAGGAGTTCGAGACCAGCCTGGTCAACATGGTGAAACCTTGTCTCTACTAAAAATACAAAAATTAGCCAGGCGTGGTGGCAGGCGCCTGTAATCCCAGCTACTCGGGAGGCTGAGGCAGGAGAATTGTTTGAACCCGGGAGGCAGAGGTTGCAGTGAACCCAGATTGTGCCATTGCACTCCAGCCTGGGTGACAAGAGTGAAACTCCATCTCAAAAACAAACAAACAAAAAACAATGTGGGGGTGAGAGGCACTGACCGTGTTGCACAGTCAAAAACCCACATATAACTGTGACTTCCCAGAAACTTAACTACTGTTGACCAGAAGCCTTGCCAATAAAATAGTCGATGCACTCATATTTTGTATTCCGTATATATTATAGACTGTTTCTTACAATAAAGTAAGCTAGAGAAAAGAAAATCATAAGGAAGAAAGAGTATATTTACTACTCTTTAAGTGAAAGGGCATCATTATTAAGGTCTTCATCCTTGGAGACTGAAACTTAGAAATCTTCACACTGAGTAGGCAGAGAAGGTGGAAGAGAAAGAAGTGGTCTTGCTTTCTCAGGGGTGGCAGAAGAGGAAGAAAATCTGCCTGTAAGTGGGCCTTTGCCATTCAAACGCATGTTGTTCAAGATCAACCATACTGTGAACTCCAGATACCTTAGTCTTGCAAAGGAAGGCACTGGCCACAGGTTCAGCTCGCACCTCCAATCATCCTTTGCCTTCTTCACCATTCTGCAAACACACCTTGTTCTTTCTTCCTTCCTTGTCTTTATACTTTTTTTTTAATCTTCTTAATCTCCCCTCTGGCCTTCCTACTCCTAGAAAAACCCTACCCACCCTTCAGTACACCAGTTTAAAGATCACCTCAAAGGCTTCTACAAACCTGGCTGTTATTCCTCCCCGCTTTACATTCCTCTACTAATGATACTCAGAGGGCCACAATGCACTGAACAAGTGGAGCTGTCATTCTGCTCAAGGTAAATCTGTCTGTGGGCCTGTCAGCAGAAAAAAGTTTTGTATACTTCCATCACAAAATGTGATGCAATGTATTGTGCTCAAAAAAATGTTTGCAGAATCCATTTAAAAACAAACCCCCAAAATAGTGTATTTCCTTTGCTCCGTGCTGGCAAAGCCTGGCCACCTCCTTGGTTCATGCCCTCCCTGAATCACCTTCTCGACCTCCACATCCCCTTCTCATCCCCAGCATTTCTGATCTGCGGACAAAGGCTGGGCATTAAGAGATTTTGGAGTCTAGGTCAGGGGATCTATGTTTTATTTGTTTTTATTTTGTCTTTTGGGATTTTTTGGTTGTTTATTTGCTTTTTAGAGTCAAGGTCTCGTTCACTGCAGCCTCAAATTTCTGGACTCAAGTGATCCTCCCACCTCAACCTCCCGAATAGTTAGGATTACAGGTGCACATCACATTTAGCTAACTTGTTTTTTTTTTTAATTTTTTTCCAGAGATGGGGTCACATTATGTTGCCCAGGCTGGTCTCGAATGCCTGGCCTCAAGCATCCTCCTATCATGGCTTCCAAAAGTGCTGGGATTACAAGCATAAGTCACTGCACCAGCTTTTTTATTTTTATTTCATTTTGTTTTATTTTATTTTATTTTGAGACAGGGTCTCGCTGTGTCACCCAGGCTGGAGTGCAGTGACTCAATCAAATCAAAGTTCACTGTAGCCTCTACCTCCCTGAGCTCAAGCAATCCTCCCACCTCAGCCTCCCAAGTAGCTAGGACTACAGGTGCACACCACCACGCCTAACTAATTTTGTATTCCGTGTTGGGACAGGGTTTTGCCATGTTGCCCAGGCTGGTCTTCAACTTCTGAGCTCAAGTAATCCACACACCTCAGCCTCCCAGAATGCTGGGATTACAAGCATGAGCCACTGCACCCGGCCTATTTTTAAGAGCTCATAAGCTGACTCTGATGATCAAATTTAGAAATCACTGGACTTTCCATCCTTTCCATTTTCATTAGTTCTAGGAGCCCATCCCATCAGTTCCTGCTTCCAGATCTCTGCCCATTTCATGACGGGTATTTACTTCTTGGATGAGCCTACAGCTTCCTGACTCACCATGTTACCTTCTGATTAAGTAATGAAAGGTGTGAATTCTTCCTTCATTTATTTTATTTGTTCAACAAGAAGTATTTATGTAGCTTCTTTCAATAGCTAAGTGATATTTGGCTTCATATAAGATTGCCCACTAACAATTTGATCTTGAACTCTTTCCTCAGAGGAAGATTTTTTAAAGCATAGAGCAATTATGTATGATTCCAATTCAGGACACAGTAGGCGGTAACTTACATTTTTAGCTCTTAAGTGGGTGCTCACGGCCATATGTAGCTCCTGAGTGTGGAGATTACATCCCAAATATAGAACAAGGCTCATCTATACAGTATAATTGTGGAATTCTAAGTCTCAGTCGCCAAGCCACAGAAACGAGGGAGCTATTCAGAGAAGTGGATTCCTTTAAGCAAATATTCTATACTTTCCCCCAATCACCATTTTTTTCAATAAATCAGGTTGCAACTGAGAGGACGCCAGACTCATATAATTCTCCCTTCAAATTTATGTACTTGATACTTGCTGTTTGGTTTTTTGGAGGTTTCCTCACCCCAGAAAGGGTGGCAGCTGATCACCTCTTCCTGAACTATTGTTACACTTTCCCAAGTACCCAAGCCCTTGCATGTGACATGCTTGTGCACCTGGAATCTCAATTAGTTCCAAGCAATATAAATAAAAAAAGTGGCCATTAGTAATGGATATAAAGTGGCAGAAGGGTAGTTTTCAAGGCAGTGAAAATACAGCTTTGACAATGGACACAGGGAGTCGTAACACCCGGCAGGATCTCATTTGGTCTGCACAGAGGAAAGCATGGTGTGTAAACTCCAGACGTATCTAATGCAGAGCACTTGTTCAGAAGCCTTAGTCCAACATCCGGCTTTTGTTCATGTCCATAGGCGTCTCTTAGAAAAAAAGAACCCCAAGCACATAGAGAGGAAGCTGCTAAAACACTGACTTCTAATTAGATCACTAACATCACTAGAGGAAAAGGAAAATGGATCTGTCTACTGTTTCCTTAAAATCCGCTACTGCTTTATCTAAAAGCTATAAATGACAAACATCCTAAATAGTGTACTGTACTTGGGTTCAAAAGTTCAGCAGTATCTGGAGAAGTGGTAGCACCCTCCCGGAGGAAGGACCAACCTGGGGGCTACAGAAGGGTTATTGAACCTGGCGCCTCCCACTCAGACCATCTGCAAAAGCTTAGGTCTTTGCAGCCATTCTGACCTTCAGGCCTAGAGTCGTTACTCAAACTGCACCTGCCCGGGATTAGGTTTCCTGCTAGTGAATGATTGTTTCTTTCCTTTAGTCTGCAAACAGCTGTCACGTGATCAAGTGGCAGGCCAAGTAGAGGGAGCTGGCCCCTTGCAAAAGGGCTGAGTGGGACACCAACTTGGGTGATTCATCTCCTTCAAAAACCTGTTCCTGAAATGCTTTTGCATGTTTATATTGCTTCTTGTTTCAGCTCATAGATAATTAAAGCCTGTCAGAGATGGGGTTCTAACCTGGAAAATACACTATCTCTATACTCATTAGGGCTCATAAGGATGAATGGGGCTCATTGTCTTTCCCTTTTCCCTTTGACCCCAATGATTGCTAAATCTATGGTTTATAACTTTGCAAAAAAATGAGGGAAAACTTGAAAAGGAATGCACTGTCTCCCTGTAAGAAGAGATTACAGTTGCACAGCAGAAATCAGTTTCACCTGCTGGCTAGACATTTTGCTAATCCAAATAATACGTCCACAGCATGCGTAAAATAACCTTGGACATTTTGACAGTAATGGAATAAAGTCTTAGAGGCATTTTCACTCAATAAACATCTTGTGGGGGAGGGGGGATTTACATAACATTTGTACATGTTATTAGGAGATTCTACCCGAGAGTACATTGGCATGCAAGGAAGTGCATTATTAAGGTTATTCACAAGCAAAGTTAAATATTACAAGAAAAGGGAAGGTTATTCTAGCCAAACTTTCTAAAAATAAAGAATCACGGCTTTCCCTCAAAAGGACAGTTCTATATTTAATTTAAAGAAAACGCAAAGAGCTATATCTATCCGAAATGCTTCCCAATGATTAATCGAAACAGTGTTCCTTCTTGGATCAGAGTGAAACAGTAGGAATGGAGAACTGTCAAACCTTCCAGACCTCTAGGCGTCCAAAATCAATGCAGAGGTTAGAGTGTTGCTTGGCAGTGGCTTTCCTCCTGAGAATTTCACTCCTGCATATCAAGAATGCTATTGGATCTTTCACACCACACACACACACACACACACACACCTTGGACATGCCACAAGTGTGTTCCTCCTGCTGAAACACAATAATAAGGCTAACAGATCAGATGAGGATGCATTAAGTGGAAAAGCAGGCAGGTTTAAATTGGACTGCAGAGTTATCACAGGTAGAGAAACAAAATTAGTTCATAAGAAAATAAAAAAGAAAGCACTCCTTATTACCCATCCACATCCCTCACCTTCCATGTGCCAGCATTGGCCCTGGGCTTACTAGGATATTTAAAGGCCGACAGGAAGAAATCCTCATCTACAGCCTTAGCACTTAATGTGGGTAAATGTCAACTGTTGGTACCCAGGTGTTGAATAGCATCTGTCTTTACTTTTAAGCAATAAGACAAGATAGGCTGAATACTTGTGGGTGACTATTGCTTTGCTCAAGTGAACACCAAAATGACTCTGAACACATGAGAAACATAATAATTCTTTCAAAATGTCCTGACTGAAGCACCTCATTTTAGATTACAAAAATGGATTTCATACCTTTCAGCTAGAAAGAAAGAAGAAAGAAAGAAAGAAAGAAAGAAAGAAAGAAAGAAAAAGAGGAAACGAAAGAAAGAAAGAAAGGGAAAGAAAGGAGCAAGAAAAGAAAAAGAAAGAAAACAGGCAATGCAGTTTATTTTCTGAGCACAGTAAATGACATGATGGACATGCACACAACAAGCCAATCAGAAAGCTCTTTGGTGTCTGGTGTTCCTAAACACCCATTTTATTTAGTGGATAAGCACCAGAAAGGTGTCAACCCTAAGCTGCATTTCCCTCCGCTACTCACTTCTAAAGTAAGAGTGCTTGCTGTCATTCAGCAGCCAAAACAACAAAAAAAAAAAAAAAAAAAAAAAAAAAAAAAAAAAAAAAAAAAGCCTCACAGAGCTCTTCCTCCTCATCCCAGCCTGTTTTCTGGACCAATTCTGAACAACAATAAGTGGGGGAGACTGGCTGGAACTTTGTGTCACCGCTTCCTGCAAAGCCGCTGAAGGCATTCTGGAGCTTCTGTTTTCAGAAGCTTGTCCTCATTGACAAGCCAAAGCCAAGACTTCATCTGCAAAACCGCTAAGAGCAGACAAAAGGGAGATTATTTGCAAAAGGCAGGCTAGGGGTGTCTGTACTCAGGAAATGGATGCAATTGTTTCTCCCCTCCCAACGATTTTTTAAAATTATTATTTACTCCTAGTACTTCCTCACCCTCTAAAGCACTTTTGAAGAAGGGAGTGAGAAAGTTAACCTTGCCCAGGTTAATCCGAGGCCAGTGCAGCCCCAACAGTTCATAAGTTCAGTTTCCCACTCCTAGACCAATGGAGGTCAAGGGTCACCAATGCACCCCAGGAACAGGACAACAGGAATGAAACTGTCACATCGATGATGGCACTCTGTTCTCAAGGCTGGTGCTAATTACTGGGCTGCTGCGAGACGTAATGGCCAGAGCAGGAGTAGGGCCCACGTTTATTTTTGGTTTGATATCAACCATCTGTATTGAACAGAAAATAATAATGTATTTCAAATTCGAGGCGGCACAAAGGAGGTGTCTGTAGCATCCACGAAAAGTCCCTGCCCTAGACAACCACTCCACATTTCTGGCTCTTACAATTCTCCCCAAACCTCATCTACAGATGAATATAGCCCTCATCTTTTTCCACATCCCAAACCATCTGATGCTGTAGCAGGATCTCTGGATCAAGCTCAAAAACCAGAATTATAACATGTAATAAAGATGCTTGGCCATGCTGCAAAGATGACAGAATTTGGCATGCTGGCCTGGAGCCAGAGTGACAGATCTTGAGCTGATGTTCCTTTTCTACAGATTTAACAACGTATAAAGAGAAGAAAATTAATAATCTATTCAGAGCAAGTTCAATGTCTACAAGCTTCCTTCAGTTTGCCTCTGATGAGCTCCCCACCCCACACTTTCCTGGATGCCAAAAACAGCCAAATGAAAAAACTGTGGCCTATTCCTTTTCTTAATTAACTTGGTTCAAAGGTAAATTATTAAATAGATTCAAAGAGGGAAGGAGCAGAATTGGGATCCTTACTATTTGGGGGCTATATAATTAGAATCACCTAATTTCTTTCATATACACCCATCTGAGCCAAAGCACAGATTCCCCCGCCACATATGAAAGTGTACATATTTTACACACAACCCACACAAACACATTCCTCTACCTGCCGAGTCCCCATACAAATCAGAAAGATCACAATATAAAGAAGAGACAGTTGTGTGTGAAGCAAAGAAAAAAGAAATCTGACCTCAGACCTCTAAATCCTTAGGTCATCTGGGGCTTAGGAGATGGAGGGAAAAAATTGTTTCTTTGTTAGATGCCTTATTTTAAAAAGGCACAAGTGGGGAGGGGGAAAAAAAGAGTTTTTTTGTCCCATATGCTAAGCAATGGGTGTTGTCATTTTGAAAGTTATACAAATTCACAAGACAAAATAAAAGCCAGACATAAAATCTGAGTACTCAACAAAAAGGAACAAATTAAAATGCAGTATGCTGGTACCATAAATCCAAAAATAAATATGTGGGCAAATGTTTCTAAAGGGCACTCTTCCCAATGCTCTTTCCTAATGCAAACGAAATCCGTTCCAAAACCTACCTATTAGAAGGCCTTCTTATTACTCTCTAATCTTGGTGCTCCATGTGAGCTGGCAGAAGGGAGAACTAATTTGGATCATCCAAAAATCATTTACATTTGGTTTTGGTTGCATTATATGAGGGTGGTAAGTTGGCTACAAATTTCCCTCCCTAATTAAGTTTACTTTAGAACAATTTTAAATTTTATATTCCCTCCGCACAAGCCAAGTAACAACTGCAGACAGTGGCTGGCTGGCAATAGCAAAAAGCCAATCATGGATTTTTTTTTTTTTAATTGTCATAGATAAGTTATCACACACAGCTAATCACAGTGACAGAATTAGCCTCAGCTCAGGGTGCCAGTGTTGGGAAGCATCCAGAGACCTAGATTTGTCAATAATGTCATGTATGTGCAAACAAAGGTGTGATGAGGTATGGTCAGGTATGAGACCCACTGTGTGGAATACCACTCATCAAAGAGATGTCTTTTTTTTTTTTTTTTTTTTTTTTGAGATGGAGTCTTGGTCTGTTGCCCAGGCTGCAGTACAGTGGCATGATCTCGCTTCACTGCAAGCTCCACCTCCCAGGTTCACACCATTCTCCTGCCTCAGCCTCCCAAGTGGCGGGGACTACAGGCCCCCCCCCCCCCCCCCGGCTAATTTTTTTTTTTTTTTTTTTTTTTTTTGTATTTTTAGTAGAGACAGGGTTTCACCATGTTAGCCAGGATGGTCTCAATCTCCTGACCTCGTGATCCACCCACCTCGGCCTCCCAAAGTGTTGGAATTACAGGCGTGAGCCATCACGCCTGGCCAGAGATGTCTTTCACTCATTATAATCATACCCCTTACTCCATGTTTCATCCTCATAACCCTGATCCTTCCTCCAGTTCTTCAAAGACAGGGCTGTTGTTTACGTTTCTTAGAATCTTCAGCTCCCATCCAACCTACATATTTACAACACACCCACACTCAGAAAAGCCAGAAATGGCATGGAGAATCTAGACTCCAATTCTGATTCTGCTTACACTATATCATAAATCACAAGGCTATTTGGAGACTAACTGTGTAGTGATGGGACCCAGTAGACACACGTGAATCAGGGCTAAGATTCGATTNTGAGATGGAGTCTTGGTCTGTTGCCCAGGCTGCAGTACAGTGGCATGATCTCGCTTCACTGCAAGCTCCACCTCCCAGGTTCACACCATTCTCCTGCCTCAGCCTCCCAAGTAGCTGGGACTACAGGCACCCACCACCACGCCCGGCTTTTTTTTTTTTTTTTGTATTTTAGTAGAGACAGGGTTTCACCCTGTTAGCCAGGATGGTCTCAATCTCCTGACCTCGTGATCCACCCACCTCGGCCTCCCAAAGTGTTGGAATTACAGGCGTGAGCCATCACGCCCGGCCAGAGATGTCTTTCACTCATTATAATCATACCCCTTACTCCATGTTTCATCCTCATAACCCTGATCCTTCCTCCAGTTCTTCAAAGACAGGGCTGTTGTTTACGTTTCTTAGAATCTTCAGCTCCCATCCAACCTACATATTTACAACACACCCACACTCAGAAAAGCCAGAAATGGCATGGAGAATCTAGACTCCAATTCTGATTCTGCTTACACTATATCATAAATCACAAGGCTATTTGGAGACTAACTGTGTAGTGATGGGACCCAGTAGACACACGTGAATCAGGGCTAAGATTCGATTATTTAGAAAAAGTACAGAAATCCCTCACTGTCTCTGTTTAGGTATCATAGGATTTGCTTCCTTTGCCATCTTTATTATGAATTCTCTTTCTTCAATACAGGTTGAGGATTCCTTATCTGAAATGCTTGGGAGTAGAAGTGTTTCAGATTTTGGATTTTTTCAGATTTGGTAATATTTGCATTATATATTTACTAGATGAGGATCCCAAGTCAGAAAATTTGATATCCAAAATGTTCCCACAAGGCCGGGTGCAATGGCCTCCCGCCACTTTGGGAGGCCGAGGCGGGTGGATCACCTGAGGTCAGGAGTTCGAGACCAGCCTGGTCAACAGGGCAAAACCCCATCTCCACTAAAAATACAAAACATTTAGACGGGCGTGGTGGTGGGCACCTGTAATCTCAGCTACTCGGGAGGCTGAGGCAGGAGAATCGATTGAACCCAGGAGGCGGAGGTTGCAGTGAGCCAAGATCATGCCATTGCAAGTCAGCCTGGGTGACAACAGTAAAACTCCATCTCAAAAAAAAAAAGAAAAACAATGCTCCCATGAGCATTTCCTTTGAGCATCACGTCAGGGCTCAAAAAGTTTTGGATTTTGGAAGCATTTTATATTTTAGATTTTCCACTTTGGGATGCTGAACCTGTAATACCAAGCGTTGGTATGTAAGCTATCTTGCATAGTATCTTCTTTACTCTTTTTCATCTCACTCAGGCTTTTGTTTTTTCATTCAGATCAATTCAGTGGTTTTTTTTGTTTTGTTTTGTTTTGGTTTGGTTTGGTTTTTTGAGACAGAGTCTCGCTCTGTCGCCCAGGCTGGAGTGCAGTGGTGCGATCTCGGCTCATTGCAAGCTCTGCCTCCCGGGTTCACGCCATTCTCCTGACTCAGCCTCCCGAGTAGCTGGGACTACAGGCGCCCACCACCACGCCCGGCTAATTTTTTGTATTTTTAGTAGAGACAGGATTTCACTGTGTTAGCCAGGTTGGTCTCAATCTCCTGACCTTGTGATCCGCCCGCCTCAGCCTCCCAAAGTGCTGGGATTACAGGCGTGAGCCACTGCACCCGGCCAATCCAATGTTATGTTTTCTTTTTATGTAATCCCTTGTGAAGAATGCAGAAGCATCCTGTATACCTCTGAAATTCATGAAGGAAAATTTAGGAAAGAAAAGTATGGCCAGGCATGGTGGCTCATGCCTGTAATCTCAGCACTTTTGGAGGCTGAGGTGGGCTGATCACTTGGGGTTAAGAGTTCGAGACCAGCCTGGCCAACATAGTGAAACTCCATCTCTACTAAAAATACAAAAATTAGCTGGGCATGGTGGTGCACACCTGTAATCCCAGCTACTTCAGGAGGCTGAGGCAGGAGAAAAACCTGAACCTAAGAGTCAGAGATTGCAGTGAGCCGAGATTACACCACTGCATTCCAGTCTGGGCAACAGAGCAAGGCTGCATCTCAATGAAAAAAAAAAAAGTATACATATGGAAATATGCATATGAGAACAATTCCATAAAGAACAACTGTCTTTCTTTACCTGCCCCCACCCCAAGCAAAATTTCCTATACTCCTCACCATCAAAAAAGGAGTATGATTTGTGACAAATCAATAGTCAAATCAAATACAAGTATTAGTTTCATTTACAATGGAAATAAAAAAAGCTTTGAGACTTTAGAAAAGAAAATTTGTTTTATTTTGTTTTGTTAGAGACGGAGTCTCTGTCACCTAGACTAGAGTGCAGTGGTATGCTCTCGGCTCACTGCAACCTCTGCCTCCCAGGTTCAAGCGATTCTCCTGCCTCAGCCACCTGAGTAGCTGGAACTACAAGCATGTGCCACCATGCCCAGCTAATTTTTGTATTTTTAGTGGAGACGGGGTTTCACCATGTTGGCCAGGCTGGTCTCAAACTCCTGACCTCAAGGGATCCACCCTCATCGGCCTCCCAAAGTGCTGAGATTACAGGCATGAGCCAGCACACCTAGCCTGACAAGTTTTAAATCTCATTTAAAAGACTCATTTTTGCATGCCTCCAAAATTTTGTTAGGGAGGGAATAGGGGAGATGCATATTTAAGCTACTATGAATCACTCGTCTTCTTATAGACAACACATGATCAACTGCTAGTTGTCATTACAGAAAGAAGACATAGAGAAGACAAACCAAAAGGCAAAATTATAAAAAGAGTAAATCCAAGGCCACAGAATAAAAAGAATATATGGATTAAAACATCCCTAAAGCATGGCCTTCTGTTCTAAGAAGTTTCCTCTAGTTTGACAAGAGGTAACTTTATCCCTGTTCCTTGAATAAACAATGGAAACTCGACCCATTTGCAAAGCTAGAAAAGTAGACATGTCTGGGCCTTACCATTTATCCAACATCCTGTCCCCCAAAACAGGAAGTGAATCACAGAGCTGAGGAACTACTTTATCATTTTCAAAGGAAAAAGACACAGAACTCTAGCGTTAACTTCTTATTCTGAAACAGTATGCTCCGAGATAATCAAGTTATTCATTCTGTTTATAATGACCTAAATTGGTTCTCATAAACATTTCATCTAAGCAGTTTGCATCTCACTCAATATGTTTTCGTTTCCATGTAAAAACAAGGTCTCATAATGGCAGCAACAGATTCATATTCTCTCTCTTGTAGTACCAGTTACCCGTATGTGTCAACAGAGAACATCTACAACATCAATATGGTTGAGATTAAAGGAGGACATGGTTATGTCAGCATCATGGATTATCTTTTTCACATACAGGAGGAAGACAGAAATAAATGAGTATGAATGGAATATATATAAGAAGGATTGCCTGACATTTGCAACAACATGGATGGACTTAGAAGACATTACGCTAAGTGAAACAAGCCAGACACAGAAGGACAAATATTGCATGAACCCACTTTTATGAGGAATCCAAAATATTCAAAGTCGTAGAACCAAAGAGTGGAAAGGTGGTTTCCAGAATAGTGGCTGGAGGAGGGAGAAATGGTGAGGAGTGATTCAAAGGGTACAAAGTGTTTATATGCAAGATGAATAAATTTTAGACAAAATAGGGCCTCTAGTTAACAATAATGTGTTATTATACCTAACATTTTGCTAAGAAAATAGAACTTACATTAAATGTTCTTACCACAAAAGAAAAAAAAATTTAGAAATTTAAAAATAATTGTAGTGAGCCAAGATCGTGCCATTGCACTTCAGTCTGCGTGACATAGCAAGACTCCATCTCAAAAAGAAAAGAAAAGAAAAAGAAATTTAAAAATAAATCAATAAAAGTAGCAGAGAAAACTTCTGAAAGTGTTAAGTTTATAGCCTTGATTATCAAGGCTATACACTTCTCCCCAAATTCATCAAGTTGTACATGAAATACATAAAACATTTTGTTCTCAATAAAATGGTTCAAAAAAAAGTGAATATGGAAAACAACCGGCCTGGTGAAGGCAGATTAAAAAGCCCCTTGATTTCCTAAAATGTACATAGTGGTCCATACATTTAATGTCCTAAAGCCAGCCTGGTTTCCCTGTTATCTGGGCTCTTTGGTTGTCACATTCTCTCTAATTATAGTTATGCCACTAAACTTAGAAAAGACTAGGATATGAATTTCTTTCTTTTTTTTTTTTTTTTCAGAGACACAGTTTCACTCTTGTCACCCAGGCTAGAGTGCAATGGTGTGATCTTGCTCACGGCAACCTCCACCTCCCGGGTTCAAGCAATTCTCCTCAGCCTCCCAAGTAGCTGAGATTACAAGTGCATGCCACCACACCTGGCTGATTTTTGTGTTTTTAGTAGAGAAGGGGTTTCACCATGTTGGCCAGGGGGCTGGTCTCAAACTCCTGACCTCAGGTGATCCATTCACCTCAGTCTCCCAAAGTGCTAGGATTACAGGCCTGAGCCACAGAGCCCAGCCTAGGACATAATTTCATAAAAACAAGAATTACTAAAATACTTATTTATCCACGCATATAATCCCAACTGACAACCACCAAACTGTAGGAATCTAAGAGAACTAGTCAGGACATTCATACAACTTAATTGTTCAGTACAAAAAAGATATCTGTGTTTGAAAGTTATCTTCTGAACTACTGAAGGGGAGAAAAATAACCCCAGGTCACACTCAAAGGCCTGGCTAATATTTGCCCACAAATCTTCACACTGTAATATGAACAGCCAGTTGTCTGCACAAACAATTCCTCTAACTATTTGCCTGTTCTAATAGTCTAAAAATTCAGATATTAATACATTCTCAGATATAAAGTGAAAGAAGCTAGAGGCAGTGGTTTATGCCTGTAATCCCAGCACTTTGGGAGGCCAAGGTGGGAGGATCGCTTAAGACCAAGAGCTCTAGATTCGCCTGGGCAACACAGCAAGACCCTGTCTCTATAAAAATTAAAAATAAATAAATAAATAATTAGCTAGGCATGGTGGTGCACAACTGTAGTCCCATCTACTCAGGAGGCTGAGGCAGGAGAATCACTTGAGCCCAGGAGCTGGAGGTTGCAGTGAGCTATGAGCACCACTACACTCCAGCTTGGGCAACAGAGACCCATCTCAAAAATAAAGTAAATTAAGATAAAATAAAAGAAGCTTGCATTATATTAACAATACTTCGTTATCCATTGAGTATTAGTGACGGTTTTCTTAAAATTGGGGTCACATTTTGAGTAACAGAAGAAAAACTCACATATTGAAAGAAATATTAATGCTAATCAGTGACATTCTCAGGGCTGCTCATAGGGCTGGGCAAGATGTCCCCTACACAATCATGCCCAAACCAGGGTGTGAGTGGGGACACACAGCCAGCCCTCATCTGCTTGCCAAACCACATGCCCCGAAGCCAAAAGGAACACCTTTTTCTAATTCATTATAGGTGTTTGCAACTCCGTAACCTAAGCAGCATAACTGTTTGCTATTGAGTTGCTGAGGATGTCTGTAGTCAGATTACAAATGTATATATATACAGGCATATATATTATATATGTGTATGTATGCACACATGTGTATATATAAATGATATATTACTTCAATATCTATCAATCTGCACCGATCCGCTCAAATGTTGTAGTACATGTATGTGAAAACTGAGCTTTTCAGACCGGGCGCGGTGGCTCATGCCTGTTATCCCAGCACTTTGGGAGGCCGAGGCAGGCGGATCACGAGGTCAGGAGATCGAGACCATCCTGTCTAACATGGTGAAACCCCGTCCCTACTAAAAATATGAAAACAAAATTAGCCGGGCGAGGTGGCAGGCGCCTGTAGTCCCAGCTACTCAGGAGGCTGAGACAGGAGAATGGCGTGAACCCAGGAGGCGGAACTTGCAGTGAGCCAAGATCACGCCACTGCACTCCAGCCTGGGCAACAGAGCCAGGCTCCGTCTCAAAAAACAAAACAAAACAAAACAAAGAAAGCTGAGCTTTTCACTTAGTACCTAGCAGAATCTCCACAAACAGTTCCTCAGTCTGGACTATTTGGAATAAGGAAGAAGGCAGAGAAGAAAATACACCCAGGAGGCTTGGTGCGGTGGCTCACGCCTATAATCTCAGCACTTTGGGAGGCCAAGGTGGGCAAATCACTTGAGCTCAGGAGTTCAAGACCAGTGTGGGCAACATGGTGAAACCCTCTCTCTACCAAAAATAAAAAAAATTAGCCGGGAGTGGTGGCGCGCACCTGCGGTGGTCCCAGCTAGTCGGGAGGCTTAAGTGGGAGGATTACTTGAGCCCTGGAGGCATAGGCTGCTGTAAACTGATATCACACCACTGCACTCCAGCCTGGGTGACAGAGTGAGACCTCATCTCGAAAGAAAGGAAGGGGAAGAGGAAGGGGAAGAGGAAGGGGAAGAGGTAGGGGAAGGGGAAGGGGAGGGAAGGGAAGGGAAGGGAAAATACACCCAGAAGAGGTGATGAAAATGGAGAGAATATGGCGAAAAGAGCCAATATGAGGTAAAAAGAGGAAGAACAATAGAATGAATATCTCTGAACACTGTAAAGGGAGGACAAGGCTGGCCGACTTGACCCTCACAAGGTTATCTTTAGCTTTCATTCCATTAACCTGCAGGCTAAGTCATTTAGGTGATTTAAGTATGGAGTACTAAAGAAGCCAGAGCCATGGGTTCATCCATATGTGAATCATGCTGTTTCTGTTGCAAGGCCATAGATTTTGTGCTTAACTCAAATTAGCATCTTGCATATGCTTCCTGCCAGTCACAAGGGAGGTCGGAGCCAGAGAATGGGAATGTATCTGCAGAAATCAATCATCATTACTGCAAGGAAAAAAAAAGGAATTCTCTAGGTATCTGCTCTCCCTACAGTGGTCCTTGAGGATCAACGTTACATAGGAATGAAAGAACATTATTAAATGAAGATTGTAGCAGCTCGATGGCCAGTCCCATGCTGTACTGCACCCTCATGGATATGCCTATCATTTCTCTTGCTCTGAGGTTGGAGGAAAGGGACCTGCTTGAGGTTTTAAGCATTTGCATATTTATATTGAGTTCATTATCATGGGCCCCAAACATTTTTGCTTCCCCACAGGACATTTAGATAAACAAGGCTAGAAAATTATCCTGAAATTGAGAAGAAAATGTTTTCTAATGTTCAAACAGACACCCTCCGAAATTAAATATCACTCACATTTACACTCTGTTTTTTCTCCAAACTCCTGGAGTGATTGCCTTATATTAAAGTCTAATGTCCCTGAAGTATTAAGTAAACCAAGCAGTTTGTGTACTGTAACAACAATAATCACTAGCTTTGCTTCTTTATTAGTGGCTTTATAGAGAAACTACATTTTTTTAAATGAAAAAGTTTGCTTCAGGCTCAATTCTTGCATACCAAGCTTCAGTTTGTGGTGAAATTTAACAGTCTCGTTATAAACCCTCAAATGTTGGGAATTACGATGATGGAAATGCTGACACAACATTAGCCACAGCTGGCACTGCAAAAATGCTTTTAAATACGTAGACTCTCCCCTATGAAGTCAGTCCCCAGAGCCTAGAACTTTGTGATTTTAAACCATTAAAGTGAAATCGCCAACAGTGAAAACCATAGGGAGGGCTGGAATCGTAGGCTTCTAACTAAAGGCATTCAGTATTGACTACGAAAAGTTCTAAAAAGCACTTGCCAAACTTGTTTCCAAATTATCAGAGGAAGGGAAGAAATACGAAGCATTCATGTAAGAAAAAACTTGATAGTGCCACTTGTCATAATGAAAGAAAGAGAAAGACAAAAACAGAAAAAACCTGTGATATTTGACACTCAGAGGTCAATGGCCAAACAAAAACATCAATCTATTTGTGTTAAATTTTACATGTTTCTGTCAATTTAAATGTGAATGCGTGGAAAGGAAGGAACTGCATGGAAAATGACTATTAGACAACAAAACTAGAATCTCCTTAGAGAAGATACCCCAACCCAAATAAATTATACACTTCAAAGACTAGGGTATGTGTATTCTTTAAGGAAAAAAATGCAGGGGCAAGTAAAAACCAGTTGTTTTGGGGTCTTAATAATCAATAGCTCTCAAAGATGCAATTTCTATAAACCACACTAATTTTGTAGACTGGCAGCTGTTTTCACTATAACCTTTTTTACTGTATCATAAACTATATCATTAGTCTTTTTCAGGCACATCCTTGGTCCCAAGGCTGGACTAAGCAACAAAACAAGAGGGATGTTGGCCAGGTGCCATGGCTCCCACCTGTAATTCCAACACCTTGAGAGGCCAAGGTGCAGATCACCTGAGGTCAGGAGTTCAAGACGAGCCTGGCCAACATGGTGACACCCCGTCTCTACTAAAAAAATACAAAAATTAGCCGGATGGTGGTGGACGCCTGTAATCCCAGCTACTCAGGAGGCTGAGGCAGGAAGAATAGCTTGAACCCTGGAGGTGGAGGCTGGAGTGAGCCAAGATCACACCACTGCACTCCAGCCTGAGCAACAGAGCAAGACTCTGTCTCCAAACAAAAAAAAAACAAGAGGCATGCTATATGTCTGAAAGTGTATGGGTTTCCTACACCACACCCCAATTAAGCTTATTCAGCAAAGATATGGAGCTACAACGTAACTACATTATCTTCAATAATTAAAACTATCATACCTAAAAGGAGCCCTGAATATTATGGGAGTAAAATTCACTTAGAAACAAGGAGAAGAAGCCCACATATATATCATCCTGTATGTGGAAATTCTGTGTACTCCCTGGGCAACAATCTCTACCACTTGAACGGCTTCAACTACCATCCATATGTGAATGATTCCCTAATGCTCATCTCTAGGAGATGGTTCTCCTAAATTAATTCATATCTGTATATACCCAATCTCCACTGACAGGCATGACAGGAAACCAAATGTCAGCATGCCCAAACCAGAAGCCACAGCCTAGCCACCCACCCCACTGAAATCCCCAACTTGATAAATGATAACACCATTTACCTAGCAAAAACCATCTTTTGTTATCTTTAATCTCCCTTTATTCTAATTCCCCCAATGCTATGACTACATTGTATCATTTCATTTCATAATAACTCCTCTCACCCATGTCTACCACATACCATGCTGTATTTCATCAAAATTTTTCAACTAGAACATTACAATATAAACTTCAGTGGTTCTCAGCTGTCAGTCTCAAGCTCCTTCAATCTGCCATTAAAGTCCTATTAGAGTTTAGTTTCGGGGTTTTTGTTTGTTTGTTTGATACAGAGTCTCACTCTGTCACCCAGGCTGGAGTGCAGTGGAGCAATCTGGGCTTACTGCAATTTCTGCCTCCTAGGTTCCAGCAATTCTCCGGCCTCAGCCTCCCAAGTAGCCGGGATTATGGATGCCCACCACCATGCCTGGCTAATTTTTGTATTTTTAGTAGAGATGGGGTTTCACTATGTTGGCCAGGCTGGTCTCAAACTCCTGACCTCAGGTGATCTGCCCACCTCAGCCTCCCAAAATGCTGGGATTACAGGTGTAAGCCACCACACCCAACCCAGAGTATTATTTTTAACCCCAAAACCTGTTTATGTCCCTCCATTTCTCTAAATTCCTAAATTTAGAGAAATTCTATAGCAGTGCATTCTCAAACGTTAGTGGGATAAGAGTCATGTGCAGGTCGGGGGCCCGGCATGGTAGCTAACACCTGTAATCCCAGCACTTTGGGAGGCCGAGGCGGGCAGATCACCTGAGGTCATGAGTTTGAGACCTGCCTGGCCAACATGGTGAAACACCCTCTCTACTAAAAATACAAAAAAATTATCTGGGTGTAGTGGCAGGCACCTGTAATCCCAGCTACTTGGGAGGCTGAAGCAGGAGAATTGCTTGAACCCGGGAGGCAGAGGATGCAGTGAGCCAAGATCAGGGCACTACACTCCTGCCTGGGCGACAGAGCAAGACTGCGTCTCAAAAAAAAAGAAAAAGAAGGCCGGGCGCGGTGGCTCAAGCCTGTAATCCCAGCACTTTGGAAGGCCGAGACGGGCGGATCACGAGGTCAGGAGATCGAGACCATCCTGGCTAACACGGTGAAACCCCGTCTCTACTAAAATACAAAAAATTAGCCGGGCGAGGTGGCGGGCGCCTGTAGTCCCAGCTACTCGGGAGGCTGAGGCAGGAGAATGGCGCGAACCCGGGAGGCGGAGCTTGCAGTGAGCTGAGATCCGGCCACTGTACTCCAGCCTGGGCGACAGAGCGAGACTCCGTCTCAGAAAGAAAAAAAAAAGAAAAAGAAAAAAAAAAGTCATGTGTAGGTTGGGGAGAGGGTGACTGACATAAGATAAATTCAAGTCTCCGACAAGGAATTCAGTGGTTCTAAAATGGGGCCCAGGACGCTGAAGTTTGAAAATGCTCTCTAGGTGATCCTTACATAGATAGTTTGAAGGGCATACTTCAAGGACTATAAAATACATAGCTCCTTTTAATAGTATACAAGGTACTTCAATATCTAGGCGGGGGTTTTCAAGCCTATCAATCCCAAGTCCCTTCTAATAACACTCTTTTCTGTCTTGAAATAAAAATCATAAGTAGTATATAACCTACCTGCATAATAATTTCTAAAAATAAATCAATATAATATCTGAAATATAGAAGAAAAAGGGGGGAATGGAATTGATAATAACTTGTCGTTTTTACATATTGGCATAAAACTGCAAGAGAAGACATCATGAAGTAGCTGTGTGCATGGAATCACCGTGAATACAACAGCTCCAAACACAGATCCACGCGGTATGTTTATGGATCACTCAAATTTCTAAAGTGGTGTGGCCACGGCTGACACAATTTCTCTAAACTGCGAACAGTATTTAGTAAAGGTCCACATAAAATGATGTGTAATCTTCCCCCAATTGACGAAGTAGTTTTATTCCTGGGAAATTCAGTGTGCATTAAGCCTGGCAATGAATACTTTGTACCTATATATAAAACAAAGTTAGGTTCTAGCTCAAACACTTATAGACAGGTTCTGTAATTAACTTTACATAAATGTCTGTTGAGATGCTTGAGAATAATCGTGTTAAACACAGGACAGTTCTTCATGTGCAGAACTATCTTGTGCATTGCATCGTACCCGCTGCATGGGCTTTGCTCATTCAATGCCAGAAGTGCCCTCCAATCACTGTGACCAGAGAAAGTACTGCATGAGTTTCCAAAACACCCCCAGAGCATATAACTTCATCTCCCAAACAATCTAGCATCCAGTCCAATCATATGAACAATGTTAACTTTTTTTTTTTAAAGACAGAGTCTCGCTCTGTCACCTAGGCAGTGGTGCAATCTTGGCTCACTGCAACCTCCACCTCCTGGGTCCAAGTGATTCTCCTGCCTCAGCCTCCCAAGTAACTGGGATTACAGATGTGTGTCACCATGCCCAGCTAATTTTTGTATTTTTAGTAGAGACAAGGTTTCACTATGTTGGCCAGGCTGGTCTCGAACTCCTGACCTCAGGTGATCCGCCCGCCTCAACCTCAAAAAGTGGTGGGACTACAAGCGTAAGCCACCACACCCAGCCGCCATTTTCATTTTAAAACCTTGCAAATGTGTATTGACTCTATAATTCTTAGCCAAAATGCCACCTCCTGAATTTCCCTTGACCCTCTGAGGCCACACACTAGGCTCCTTCCTCTTACTCTCATGGTCTTGTGTACACAGCACCATAGCAATACCATCACTGCCATCCCATGACTTGGCATGATGGCATTCTTCCCTCCTTTGGGTCTTAGGATATGGCAAACAGTAGATAAGTTTTAAAAGTTGTTTTTTTTTTGTTTTGTTTTTTTTGAGATGGAGTCTAGCTCTGTCGCCCAGGCTGGAGTACAGTGGCGTGATCTCCACTCACCGCAAGCTCCGCCTCCTGGGTTCACACCATTCTCCCACCTCAGCCTCCTGAGTAGCTGGGACTACAGGTGCCCACCACCATGCCCGGCTAATTTTTTTTGTATTTTTAGTAGAGACAGGGTTTCACCATGTTAGCCAGGATGGTTTCGATCTCCTGACCTTGTGATCTGCCTGCCTCGGCCTCCCAAAGTGCTGGGATTACAGGCGTGAGCCACTGCGCCTGGCCAGGTTTAACAAGTATTTTTGAATAATTTATTTAATAAATTCCATCCCCATCCATCTTATCCCACCCCTTCTATCCTAGCAGGGGAGGGCAAGGCAAAAGACAATTAAGAGAAAGAGGAATGATCAATCCTGGTGTGTTCCTGTGGCTCCATAGACCCAGACAACACTGTCTTTTCCCGTTCTTCTATGAGTAATGATAGCTTTGTTCCGTCCACTCCCAAAATACGGTGAAATCGGTTGGGGGAGGCCAGGGGGCAAGAGGGAGAGTCACGTACACAAGTTAGCCACTTCCTGTGAGATGGCAGCCAAAAACTTCCAGGTAATGATTGACACTGAAGACATAGGTTTTCCTGACTGTGGGAAAAGTTGTTAGCAAAAGGCTACATACACAAAGCTATTCAACCACAAGGCTGGAAGAGAATCAAAACAAGCTAAGCTTAATTAGAGCTGAAGATTTCCCAGCTGGGATCCATGTTAGGGTTGAGCTCCAAAAGCCATCACTGAGGAGGCAATTCCTTCTCAAGCAGGACAGGCTCCAAGGCCACCAGAGACAGAGCAGGGGATTTTTAAAAATCTTTCATATAATCCAGATTCTCAGCTTTTGTACCTTTTTTTGTTTCTTTTTTAACTTAAACTCTAGGCACTAGTGAAACCCCATGCTTCCAGCTCCCCGCTCAACTCCCCTCCCCTTCCATAAATTAAATTAACGAGGAGTTTTCTAAAAGAGTACATTCTCTTAAAGGCTCTGTTATTCTGAAGTTAATGGCTCTGACATGTAGCCAGGCCAAATAGTCACAGGCAGCAATAACTCTTGCAACAGCTCCCAAACTTACCCTCAAATGTCACCGAGTCCTACCCTGATCTTTCTTCCCCTTTGATTATCACTGGTTGCCTTTCTTCCTCCCCTCACATTTTATAGCAAACTCAAATACATCAAAGAAACTAGTTAAGGATGCAAAGATTGAGAAACACATTCAATCTTAATGTTATGATCTTGTCTTTTCCTTCCCACAACTTGTCTTTAAAAGAAAAGGACAAGTATAAATTTGATGTCACACAGAACAAAACAACAAAATACATTTAAAGGAACAGGGGGGAGGAACCTTTCTAAATGCCAGCATGCTAATCTCATACTTAGCATGCACTTACGGCAAGGATTGTGTCGTTATGTATGATAGGTAAATTAATTTTTACATGATAAGTAAGTGGACGTGTCTGCAAGGAAGATCATCAAGCAAACTCAACAGAAGCAATTGCTTCAAATCACCTTCCTAAACTAACTCACAGTGTGATGATGATCAAAAAGGTATAAAAATGAAAATAAAACTGCAGGAGGACCTGATTCCAACATACATAATGGGTGCAAGGTCAGAATAAGCATAGTGATATTTATTCAACTTCTTAAGCTTCAAAGGCAAAAAAAAAAAAAAAAAAATAGAAACATGTTTATAAACCAGCTCATCTATCCTGAAAATACAATGTAAAATATCATTTTCTGGATAAAATGGATCCAAATTCTTGTATCCGCAATTGGATCTAAAAATCTGGGCTGATATATAATATTTTAGTATACATGCTCAAAAAAAGTGGGCAAAGAGGAAGACAGAAAAACATAAAGAAAAAAGGGGGTGGGCACAGTGGCTCACACCTATAATCCCACCACTTTAAGAGGCCAAGGCAGGAAGACTGCTTAAGCCCAGGAGTTTGATACCAACCTGAGCAACACGGCAAGACCTCATCTCTACAAATAATACAAAAAATTAGTTGGGCATGGTGGTTTGCACCTGTGGGCCCAGCTACTCAGGAGGCTGAGGTGGGATGATCCGTTGAGCCTGGGAGGTCAAGGCTGCAGTGAGCAGAGATCACATCCCTGCACTACAGCCTGGGTGACACAACAAGACCCTGTCTCAATAAAAAAGAAGGAAGAGGAGAGGGAGAGAGAGAGATAGGACAGGGGAGGGGAGGGGAGGGAAGGGGATCTATTTGCTTCTACTAACTGACCCAGTCTTATTTGAGCCCACAATAATTTTCCTTTCTTTTCTTTTTCTTTTTGAGACAGTCTTGCTCTTTTGCCCAGGTTGGAACGCAGTGGTACGATCTTGGATCACCACAACCTCCACTTTCTGGGCTCAAGCAATTCTCCTGGCTCAGCCCCCCAAGTAGCTGGGATTACAGGCGCCTGCCACCATGCCCAGCTAATTTTTGTATTTTTAGTAGAGATGGGGTTTTGCCTTGTTGTCCAGGCTGGTCTCAAACTCCTGACCTGAAGTGATCTGCCCGCCTCAGTGTCCCAAAGTGCTGGGATTACAGGCGTGAGCCACCACACCCAGCCAATACTTTTCAAACAGTTCTTCAGTATGCTCCATAAAACAGTGTCTGTCACCTAATGTCCTAAGGTTCCAAAATAATAGAAGCAGTGATAGGATGAGTAAAGGAAGACTGATATGAGGGGTGCATGCCTGGAAGAGGAAATATTCTTTTGCGAGTACTTATTTGGGGGGTAAGTGGTTAGAATTTGAAAAGGCAGCAGATATCCTCTTCACTTATTCTAGACTGCCCTTTCACTCTCTGTGCATAATAGAATTCTATTTATAAAGAACTTCCAAGTGTCAAAGGCATTTCCACATATATTTATCTCATTTGATCCCATAGCAATTTACCAAGTAGGCACATCCCCTTTACAGATGAGAAAACTGAGGTTCAGGAAATTTAAATGACTTGCCCAGAAGACACAAATAGCAAGTGACTAGAAAGGCACAATACATAACTTTTGATTTCTTAGTAATAGGCCATATTTTTATATCATCTCCAAATTTATAGAAATAAAGAGATTAGAAGGAAGTTACAATAATATGAAAACCTGGTAAATCTCCAACTATTCCCCAAGTCAGGAATATCACATGCAAAACTATATACAGATAAAGAGGTAGTGAATTTGCTTCAAGACTGATATAAGTTCATTTTCACTACTAATTATCTTATGAGTCCATCCCCATACTCTACTCCATTTCCTAACATTGCAAATACTTGTCTAGTCTGTGATAGTTTATTCTGACCCTGAATTTGTGATGTTACTAGCTGTTACTGAAAACACACTTAGCAGAGTACAGCCTGTTCCTTACCAATCCATCCTTCCATGAGGTGAAAATGCCCTGGCCCTGGACAGAAAGAATAATCTGGTAATACTGAATATAAACAAGACATTTCTCTTCTAGTGTAATTCATTGTGCACACATCATTAAGGATCAAAACACAAGCGAACCAATCAAAGAATGGAAAAGGAATTCTAAAACATCAAAGTTAATTATATCTGGTTGTCCCAATAGCTGTTACTTGTTCAATTAAGATGCTGCTTTGGCTAATCTTAGTCAAGCTGTGCCTCTCTAAAAGTCTGAAACCCCAGCAATAAAAGCTAAAGTCAAAACATCTAAAGCTAAAGCATTTTCCCCCTAAGGAGAGCTCTGTATTTACTAGAGCGTCCACAGCTCCTATCAACATGCAACCAACCGTCTGTTCACTCTTCCCACCAACAGGCTGTGTAGCGCTAGCTCTCCAACACCCAGCACCCAGGGCGATCCTCACACAGGTGTTCCAGGAAACCTCTATAACCTGCTTCTTTACCCATCCTAGAAACAGAAACCAAAAAACAGCAGAGCAAGGGGGTGGAAACACCATGGGCCTGTTCTTTTAAAATGTCTCAGCTTATAAGATGACTTTTTGTTTCTTGGTTTACAAGGAATGAAAAGACTTGTCACATGTGGATCCTGTGTATTGTTACACTGTCATGGGAACAACAGGTAAAGGTTCTATCCCTTAGTGATGACGGGCTGCTTCCTTCTCTCTCCTTTTACGTTCTAAGGGCAAAATATTCAGGGTCTGCGGGGTTAGAAACTATGGAAGCATAAACGAGGAAAACCTGACTCTCCCTCACAACTGCATGTCCTACTAAGACGTAAAAGGACACTTTGGGGTTGTCTCGGGTGAAAACTGCTGGAAGGAAAAAGCCTGAGAAAGCCGCTGACAGCACCGGTGCTTTCCATCTCTGAATTAATTCCTTTCCCTCCATCAATACATTTTATTTTTTCATGGTGGGGAGGAGACTCATTTTGCCAAGAATTTATTGTGCATCAGTAAGTGGACGGGAACTTTATAAATACTGTCTGGTTTAATCCTTCCCACAAGCCTACAAAATAGGTAGAGAATCCAGATTTTGAACAGGAATGCAAAGAGGTGTATATTCCAAAAGCAGCTATAGGAATTTAAGTCAGGATTGGGCCCAAGAAAAACTGTGAATCTTTTCTAAAATTGTGAGACTTCCCTGCATCCACATGTCGTGGGTGGGTTCTGAGATGAGGACTGAGCACAGCCCCCAGCTCCTACGTAATATACAAGCCCCGCTTCCTCTGCCCCACTGGTCTCCAAACAGCTGAGCCATGCTCTGGGTTTGCTGTTTTAAGTTCAATGTGTTCATATGTCTTCTCACATCAGTGATAAAAGCATACCTTGTAAGTCACTGGGTCTCTTCAAACCCTTTCTTTTTTTTTCTTTTTTTTTTTTTTTTTTTTTTAGAATATTTGATCTAGTGTAGCAGTTTACCAAAGTATGTCAACAAATTTTCATGACCCGTCCATCTGTCTATATCAAAATAAATTAATTCTCCATAAAATGAATCAGCTTCTTAATCTCCCACAAACTGGCAATGGTTAAGGGCAAGAACACAGAGAAAGTTCAGTATCTTAATCACTCTCTCCATCACTTCATACAGGGAAACTGACTTGCAAAGTTCCCATACAAACTCTCTTTTTGAATGATGCAATGGAAGCTGTGCACAGCAGCCTTCTCTGCCGACTTAAGTAAACCAATGAAACTGCCTTTTCCCCTCTCATCACAGGTGCTCAATGTACAACAAAACTCAATTTTTCCATGACTAGTTGAAAGCTCCAGAATTCCTTACTGTTTGAAACAGTTTGAAAGCATCCTCCCTGAGCCCACCCCTGAAAAACTCTGGCAGACTATACCCTTACATTAGTAGGGCTGCATTTCACACATCAGGAAACTCCAACCCTTACAGTCTTCACAAACAACTATCACAAAGGTTTGACCACATACATTCCATTTTTGAACCTTTAGCACACTATTTTTATCCAACTCTCTCCTAAGACCCACCATATACTGTGTGGGAGAAGATTCCACATCAATCACATTAACAAGTCCTGAATGTCACTCAACACTGAAATGTTAGCCCCAACCCACCCTGCATATTAAACACATCTGGCTTGGTCAGCCAGATAACATCCTCACCCAAGGGTGATGCACATCAGTGGTGTGTGTGCTCTTTAAGCTCACACATTTTTTCAATGATCTGTCCAAGTGTTCCTTGCTTATGTAAATCAGTATGTTAAAATCTAGTAGACACAGAATATCCCGCTAAAGAGCAGGCACATTGAAGAAGTGAGTGTATGGGCTCTCTGTTCCTCCTATGAACTTTATTAAGGAACTGGAGCTAGAGGAAAACAAAGATCTTTCTCCATATTTCAGTTTTCTCCCCTTCACTCATAGCACGGCACAGTCCAGAAAAAGATATAAAATCAAGTGCCAGCTGGTTACAGTGGCTCACACTTGTAATCCCAGCACTTTGGGAGGCTGAGGCAGGCGGATCACCTGAGGTCAGTAGTTTGAGACAAGCCTGACCAATATGGCGAAACCCTGTCTCTCTAAAAATACAAAAATTAGCCAGGCATGGTGGCGCATGCCTGTAGTTCCAGCTACTCGAGGAGCCGAGGCAGGAGAATCGCCTCAGGTTGCAGTGAGCCGAGGTGGCATCACTGCACTCCAGCCTTGGAGACAGAGTATGACTCGGTCTCAAATAAATAAATAAATAAATAAATAAAATAAAAGTTAAAAAATAAAAATAAATAAAAGTAAAATAAAGTGTCACCTTAAGAGATGTGACAATACTAATCTGGGACTATGTCACCAGCTCTCAAATTTTAATGTGCCTAAGAATCACCTGATAGGTGCTTGTTAAAAACGAAGATTTCAAGACTCTTCCCCAACAGTTTCTGATTTAGCAGGTCTACAGTTGAAGCCAGGAATTAGCAGCTTTAACAAGTGCCACAAGTGATCGGATGCCAGTGGTCCCAGGACCACACCTCGAGAAAGCCCAGCAGAGAGATGAGTGCATGGAAAGAGCCAAGTGAGAGGTGGGGCTGAGTCAGGCCTTAGGAATTCTGAAGTGGTTTTAGCCGTTGTTTATAGTCTATTCCATTGCTCCAATTGTAAAGCCTGTTCAGTTAAAAATTCACCCAGCACAGCATAGACAGAAGTTTGACATAAAAGCCCTGATAACACTAATGGTGGTAAATGGACCTCTTTCAATAAGCACCTGGTTTGTGCCTACTTGCTTTCTTTCAAGATTTATCCAGCTCCAGCCTCTGTGCTTGGGAGAACAAAGCTCTCATCTTCGGTTACTTTCGTTGGAAACAACATTCCCCTTTCCCCATCAAAATTCATCTAGTTAGGTTCTTTATAAATTATGTTTACTACATGAGGCACAGTTATACTATATGTTAAGTACGACATTAGTTTGTTTTTTCAGGTGAAGCTGAAACAAATGTGAGGCAGCAAAATGTATTAATGAGGCACTAATGAGAAGATGGAATCAAACCCCCTGCAAATACACACACACGCGCGCACACACACACACACACACACACACACACACACACACAGTGGGAAACTTCTGGCTTTTTTTTTTTTAAAGAAAACCCTGAGGAATAGGCTAACAAAATATCAATAAAGCTGGAGAAATGGGCCAGGCGAGGTGGCTCATGCCTGTAATCCCAGCACTTTGGGAGGCCGAGACGGGTGGATCATTGGAGGTCAGGGGTTTGAGACCAGCCTGGCCAACATGGTGAAACTCCATCTCTACTAAAAATACAAAAATTAGCCGGGCGTGGTGGCAGGCACCTGTAATCCCAGCTACTTGGGAAGCTGAGGCAGGAGAATGGCTTGAACCTGGGAGGCAGAGCTTGCAGTAAGCTGAGATCCCACCACTGCACTCCAGCCTAGGCAACAGAGCAAGACTCCATCTCAAAAAAAAAAAAAAAAAGCTGGAGAAATTGGAGCACAAAAAAAGTCTACGTGATATAAAGATATTATTTTAAAAGGATTAATACTCCCCTATTAGACATCTATGAAACACAGACATTTTGTGAAGTGCTGCCAAAAGCAGGAATGGAACTAGAACCCAGGATTCCAAATTCCTGGCTCTATCAATAAATCAGGCAATTTCCCTCCAGCATCCCAAATAGCTGCAAATGCTCTGGTTACTTTTTAACATATGGCTTATATATTTATATTTTAAGTGCTTTCAGCTTACAGTCCACATCATAAACATTCATTCACATTTAGGCAACCTCCTAACTCTAACTGCAAGGTCAGACCAAATATACATTTAAGCAAAATAAACATTCCCAATCATAGGCTATAAATTGTTCCAATATTTACTTGATAACCTGACACCCATATTCATTTGCCTCTCTTCCTCCCAAAATAATGTTCTTCAGGAGTTTTTTCTCATGCAACAAAAGATAGTATTACTGAGGCCGGAGAGAAAGGAGCAAGGCTTCAAAGACACCAACCTTAGAACTTGAAATAAGCTTAACCTTAGGGGAATCTATCGCCTTGATTGGTGTGTTTCATGGCATTAAATTTAATTAATTAATTAATCCAACAAATACTTGTGTATTTACCAGGCAGAGTGCTCTTCGGAATGAACAGAGTCAAAGCCGTCGTTACCTACAAGGTTTACATTCTAGGAGACTGGCCAACAGTAAACCAGTCAGCAAACAAACATTTAGTGTAACATCAGATACATTTAAGCACTCCAAAGAAAAATAAGGCAGGGTAAAAGGGATAGAGAATGACAAAGTATTGGAGGGACAATATTGCTATTTTAAATAGGGTGGACAGAGAAATCTACTCCAAAGACTTAAAGTCAAATTATAGACTAAATCAAAAAATGAGAATAATATTAACTTCACTCTCAAAGTTGCCACCACGCATTGGAGTGGTGCCATTCACTCTCAGAGTGCCACCATGCACTGCCACCACGCAGTCTAAAAAGCTGCAGGCTGCTTAAACACATGGGAATTAATGAACATCCATGAATTTTAGAGCAAGAACAGAAGAAACTTGTGAGGCTAACCTGCTCCAGAAGCCACCAAGCAAGCAGAGGAAAAGAAAGAGGAATGTGCCCTTCACATGGCCCCACTCACAAGAGCTGGCCAAGATCACTCCCAAGCCTGACTTCCAGGTAAAGGGCTACACGAAATCAGCCACAAAAGGGGCAACGTGGAAATCAAGGAAAAAGTACCATTTAATAAATTCGTTAGAGTTATTTTTCAGGGCAATGACTGAATATAGTAATTGACATATCATCGGATGCAAGTAAGATAAACATTAGTAATAAGGTTTTACAAAGGTTATGCATTGTAATTGCAATCAGATACAATGTTTAAATTCTTAATAAAAGAGTGACAAGCTTCAGACATCGAATTTCTAATGTAAGTCTCTTTAAAACATGCACATTCTTTAAAAAGTCAATATCCTATATTAAAGGGAAGGAAGCAACCTCTTTAGAAGTTTGCAAAGAGGGTGAAGTAAGCCATTGGTATGTTAAAGGAAATAAACATTTGAACAGTCCAAAGCTACAGAAAAGCCATAATCTATTTCAGATTAAAAGATATTAAAAAGTCATCACTTTCTAGTATCTAGGATTAGAGTTTGGTTAGAGCTTCAATCATTCATGCTTTTAATCGAAAATTGGTCCTTGAAAGCTGTAATGAATTAAACAACATACCACCACAGAATCAATTGTAAAAATATACTGTAACTAAAAGCATAATGACTCAACTCACTTCCTTCCTCATTTTCCCATAATCCATTTGACCCCCTTCCTGTCACCTAATCTAATCATTGGCTGGGTTTCCATTAAGATTCTCCCCATTGTGCTATCTGAAGTCATTGCATTGGCTCTCCCAGATTTAAGAGACAATTTTGTAAATGTCACCATATAAAACTGAATTGCTAAAATGTAAAGTAGACAATGATTCAATTCATGGCTGTGTGTTCCAAGAGTGGAGTAGTGTGAGATCCATGGAGTCTAGAAGGAATTTTTTTTTTTTTTTTTTTTAATTTTTTTTGATACAGAGTCTCGCTCTGTCACCCAGGCTGGAGTGCAATGGCGTGATCTCGGCTCACTGCAACCTCTGCCTCCCAGGTTCAAGCAATTCTCCTGCCTCAATCTCCCAAATAGCTGGGATTACAGGCATGCACCATCACGCCTGCTAACTTTTTATATTTTTTAGTAGAGACAGGGTTTCATGGTGTTAGCCAGGATGGTCTCGATCTCCTAACCTCGTGATCTGCCTGCCTCGGTCTCCCAAAGTGCTAGGATTACAGGTGTGAGCTACTGCTCACACCGCTTAAACATTTCCGAAATTTTTAAGAAATCTTTTTTTCCAGCACTGTCCAGTAACTAGCTGAAAATATTCCTAAACACAAGTTTTCAACCTTGACAAACACATCCTTTCCTTTCTACTACCACCACCTCCTCCACTGTGGTCTATACAACTGACAAGAAAGTTTGCATAGAACATTACAATTTCCAAAGCATTTTCTCATACAATTAGTATCATCTGATCTTCACAGTAGCCTTGAGACCTTATAATTATCCTAAGTCACAAAAGTACATTGCCCAAACTAACACCTGGGGTATAGAACTGCACACATGCAAACTGGCTTTTTATTTCATCCAATCCTAAACTGCTTGCTACCAATGATACATTTTAGAACAAAATAATTTCACCCCGATCAGACCTTCAATCAACCTTTTCTGTGAAATTCTCAACTTACAGACAAGGAAACCAACTCTCTTGTGTGTACTGTATATTGTAACCTTACTATTTAAAGGCAGATATCCAAATAATTTGACAGTGTAGGTAGTAAATTAACAATTTCACTTGAACCCATATTACTGATAAAGAGAGGAATCCAATCTTTGATCCAAGGTCACACACAGTTAATAGCACTCCTTGTATAAACCTAGGTCTCTCTAGCTTCTATACTCAACCAGAAGACTAATCTAGCTGATGATTAAAGATGAAAGTGCAGAGAAATACGACCCCAAGCAAGGCTTTGACTGGCAAGTCAACTCATAACCATCTTTAAAACTACAATTGAAATGGGTAAGAACGGAATACATCTAAAGCAACTCAATTTTAAGTCTCTTAGATGCTCTGCTCAGTGGCCATATTAGAGCCTAACTGAAGAGCAATTGTTGCTGGTTAATTATTTCAGCAGTGTATTGCCTACCAAACAAAATTAAAATCACATCTAAGAAAACAATAATGCTTCAGGGTTTTCCTCTCCTTCAAGAAACTTAAAGTGGTCATTTGACCTCATTCTATGAAAATGCCTGTTTCTCTTCCAGGTTGTGTTTGCTTTTGTTGTGGGAAGGAGGACTATAATTCTTATAAACATACTCTCTACATTTGTATAGAGCTTTATCACTGACAAGTGCATTACATTATCCCATTTGATCTTTGCAATAACCCACTGTGGTGGGTAGTATCACTACATTTTAACAAATAATTAAGTGGAGGCTCAGAGAGGTTAGGTAATCTGCCCAATGTCACTAAGTAAGGGCAGAACAAGGACACAAATTCCGGTTATTTTGTCTTTAAGCCTTGGGCTCCTGTGCACCCTATTACTTGGACAGAAATGCATCATCTAAGGAAAAGTCCTGATGTCCCCTATATATGTCAGTCTGCAGTAAACTCATTACCAAGTACACTTGAAAGGTTTTCTGCTGTCTCCAAACTGTTTCTCTCTTATCCCTCCATCAAGATAACTCTGACATATTGTCTTACTGTTAGAGTGATGGAAGCAAACACTACAAAACGGTGCAGATAGATGATCTCATATCCCCAGGCTCCACAGAAAAATAGAATAATTTGGTCTACAAGATCTGTTTGAGGAATTCATCGATATGCTTCAGAATTAAACTAGTCAAGGGAGTGGACCTGTTACCACGCAGGTTTGTCGTAGAGAAAAGGAATGGAGCCGGGCGCGGTGGCTCATGCCTGTAATCCCAGCACTTTGGGAGGCTGGGGCAGGTGGATCACCTGAGGTCAAGAGTTCAAGACGAGCCTGACCAACATGGTGAAAACCCATCTCTATTAAAGATGTAAAAATTAGCCGGGTGTGGTGGTGCATGCCTGTAATCCCAGCTACTCGTGAGGCTGAAGCAGGAGAATTGCCTGAACCCCAGAGGTGGAAGTTGCAGTGAGCCAAGATCGCACCATTGTACTCCATGTTGGGAAACAAAAGCGAAACTCTGTCTTGGAAAAGAAAAGGAATGGAAAGAATAGAAGGCCTAGGGTAGAAGAGAGGAAGAGCACAGAACCTGGGAAAGTGGGAGCACCTGGAAGCCCAAGCTATTGACAACTGTGGGATCCACAAAAAGTTGACACTTCCTCTTTTTACCCATTTGTTGCAGGACAGCTACCTACACCCATCAATTGGCTCAATTTATTTATCTAACAGTATCTCTCAAGTCTAGTGAGATCTTTTTTGAGATGCTCTTCTCAAATGTTATCGATAGCTACTTGGGTTGTGCTTTGCATAATCTTTCTTTCAAACATAGATTTTTAAAAATTCAATTAGAAAATGGGGAAAAGACATGAACAGCCACTTCACCAAAGATGATATATGGATGGCCAAGAAAAGATGTTCAACATCATTAGCTCTCAGGGAAACACAAATTAAATCTACAATAAGATATTCCTTCACACCTATCAGAATGGTTAAAATAAAAAATAGGCAGGGTGTGGTGGCTCACACCTGAAATCCTAACATTTTGGAAGGCCAAGGTGGGTGGATCATCGGAGATCAGGAGTCTGAGACCAGCCTGGCCATCATGGCAAAATCCCGTCTTTACTAGAAATACAAAAAAAAAAAAAAAAAAAAAAAAAATTAGCCAGGTGTGGTGGTGGGTGCCCATAGTCCCAGCTACTCAGGAGGCTGAGACAGGAGAATCGCTTGAGCCTGGGGCGGGACCAAGGTTGCAGTGGGCCGAGATCGTGCCACTGAACACCAGTCTGGGCGATAGAGCAAGACTCCATCTCAAAAAAAAGAAAGAAAAAGAGCCAATTCCAAAAGATTATGAACTATATGATTCTATTTATGTATATGAAGTTTATTAGAAATGGAGACCCAGTAAGTAGTTTCCAAGGGATAAGGATAGGAGACTGGTGAGAGAAGAAAGTGGGTACAGCTACAAAAAAAAAATGAGGGATCCATGCTGTAACAGTTCAGCATCTTTACTGTGATGGTAGATACACAAACCTATATATGTGATAAAACTGCACACAACTGAATATACACACACACATGCAAATGAGTACAGGTAAAACTATGGAAATCTGAGTAAGATTGGTAGATTACATCAATATCAATATCCTAGTTATGATATTGTACTACAGTTTGGCTAAATGTTATCACCAGGGGAAACCAGGTAAAGCTACAGTGTTTCTTCAACTGATGTAAATCTACAATTATCACAATTAAAATTTTAACTAGCAAACAGATCAATAAAAAACATTTGCAACTTTAGCCATTTCAAAATAACAAGAATGTTTTCTTCTTTCTTCTTTGAAACAGGACCCCTCTTTCTTCTACACCACTTCTTATAATGTAGCTTCCATTACATACATTGTGAAAAACTATTAAATTTACGCTGACACATGAAAGAAGCCTTGGACAAAAGAGTATAGAGTATGAGACTTCATTTGCATGAAGCCCTAGAACAGGCAAACCGAATGGACAATGAGGAAAAAACAAAACAAAACAGAACATCACAAAACAGGTTGCCTGTGGAGGTGGTAAGGCAGTGGTTGATGGGATGGAGCAAGAAAAAACTAGCTGGGTGATGGCAATGTTCCATATTATGATAGGAGTCCCAGGGACACGAGTATGTGAATGTGTCAAAACTCAAGGAATGCACTGGCTGGGGTGGTGGCTCATGCCCGTAATCCCAGCACTTTGGGAGCCAAGGCAGGTGGATCACCTGAGGTCAGGGGTTCGAGACCAGGCTGACCAACATTGTGACAACCCGTCTCTACGAAAAACACAAAAAATTAGCCGGGCGTGGTGATGGGCGCCTGTAATCCCAGCTACTCAGGAGACTGAGGCAGGAGAATAATTGCTTGAACCCAGGAGGCGGAGGCTGCAGGGAGCCGAGATGGCGCCATTGTACTCCAGCATGGGCAACAAGAGCAAAACTCCGTCTCAAAAACAAACAAAACACACACACACACACACACACACAAATACACCATTAAGATATTTGTACTTCATTGTATGTAAATCTCATATTTTAAAAACTAAACAAAATTTTAATTCAGCTTAAATTACTGACTTTATATGTGTTACATTCTTTCACTTGAAGATACTGTGCCATAAGATACAATGCTTTGGCTATATCCAAAGTCACCAAACTAAATCGTTTGGCGAAAAAAAATCTCTTATGGGTTCTTCTCAGGGAAAGGAAATTCAACAGAGTAACCATGAAGCAAATTCATATAAAAAGTATCATTAAATCAAACTAAATTAAATTAAAACAGATGTAATTAGGGCTCTCTTAAAGTAATTTTGGCTAATACTTTGTTTACATACAATATAGATGTAGCAACTACTGACCTCAGGCACTTGTAGCTGCTGTTACATTAATTATTACATGTGCTTTTTATATTCCAGCTCAAAATATCCTTTATAGTCTGACTAACTAAGGTCCTTCTGCCAAGGTTACTTCAAATGAGTCTCAGGTCCCACAGAAAAAGGAAAAAAATCCTATGAAATCCACATACTGATATAGATGTAACATTTTTCTTTTCTTAACTATGACTTTATTCTACTTAGCATATGCATTTATTTTGGTAAAATTAAAAGAGAGGTGATGGGCTGTTCTCAATTACAATTATACCCAGTAGGCCCAAACTTTTCAACTTAATGGGCTTATACTGCAGAGACATGTTTGCTTAATTAGCCAGACAAGTCAAGACACTGATGAAAATTATTTCTTGACCCCACCAACGATTCACAGAGAAGATAACATCAATGTTACAAATTTCTAGGGCCTACTGTTCATTTTGATCCTAAACTGCTCGTGCCAGGCTCTATCTCTGTTTTTGTCTTAGAGTATTCTCAGATTGGCGGCTACAGCCCTCTCATCAATAGACACATCCTTCCCTTTGTAAAATAAAGTTATTTTCTCCTACTTTGCTTCTAGATGTTACTACCAGTTTGAATCTTCACCTTTATTCATTCCTTCTTCTGATACTTCAGTACCACAAGCCATCTTCCATAAAATCCAGCACTCCTTATTGCTACACAACAGGATGACTTTATTCATGAGTTAAGTTCCAAACTCTTCTTGTATAAACATTGGTTTAAAAAACAAAAACTGGCCGAGCACGGTGGTTCACACCTGTAATCCCAGCACTTTGGGAGGTCGAGGCAGGCAGATCACGAAGTTAGGAGTTTGAGACCAGCCTGGCCAATATGGTGAAACTCTGTCTCTACCAAAAATACAAAAATCAGCCAGGCATGGTGGCACGCGCCTATAATCCAGCTACTCAGGAGGCTGAGGCAGAAGAATCGCTTGAACCCAGGAGACGAGGTTGCAGCGAGCTGAGACTGCAGCACTGCACTCCAGCCTGGGCGACAGGGCAAGACTCCATCTCAAAAAACAAACAAACAACAACAAAAAAAGAAAACTGGCCGGGTGCAGTGGTTCACACCTGTAATCCTAGCATTTTGAGAGGCTGAGGCGGGGCATCGCCTGAGGTCAGGAGTTTGAAACCAGCCTGACCAACATGGTAAAACCACATCTCTACTAAAAACACAAAAAATTAGCCAGCCATGGCGGCAGGCACCTGTAATCCCAGTTACTCAGGAAGCTGGGGCAGGAGAATCGCTTGAACCTGCAAGGCAGAGGTTGCAGCGAGCCGAGATCGTGCCATTGCACTCCAGCCTGGGCAACAAGAGCGAAACTCTGCCTCAAAAAAAAAAAAAAAAAAAAAGAAAAGAAAAGAAAAGAAAAAAACCCTGTGTAAATCTTGAAGCAATTTGAGCCATTCCTTCCCAATACAATGTTTATATATGATAAGAATTGGAGTATTCAAATCACACTGTGTCATAGCCACAAACTAGGAGCAGAAACAAAAGAATCTTTCTTCCTCTCTCTTTCTCTCTCTCCCCTTCCTCTTGACAAACACCTCTAAATGCCCTTGACTGTAACTACATTTTTGAAAAGCATATGCCCGTTCAGAGGAGGTAAAAGACTACATTACACCATGAATGTTTATTTTTAAAACTCAGCATTTTTTCAGGGCTGAAAATCTATTCAGAAATCCCTTCCTCCTTAGGCTACCGAGCTTTATTCAGCAAGGGGGCCAACAACTGCTGATATTTCAAGAAATCTAATCTCTTAATGACTGGTGTCAGAGAAAGGAGAAGGCCTGTGAAAGAGCCATGTTGAAAGATGCTTAATCTCAGGTACATGTGAACCCATCAATGCAGGCACAGTGTCAGACTGCCACCAGTACCGCCCCAACTTTCCAGGAGCTGTCTGCCCCGGGTATTCTGTCCCAGAAGATGAACTGTCCCTTCCATCACACACTCAAATTTTATACTCCCGAATCCTCCATCACAATAAAGAACACTCTGTTTCCAAGGATAAAACGTCAGCTTCTGGGTGCTCCAAACACAGCAAGTCAGTCCAGTGTCTGCTGATGATGAAGGTGAAAATGGAGAGCTGCCGAGTGACGAGGAGCTTGAGGTGGACAGGGCCACTCGCTGAGGACTACAAGAAGGTTTGAGTATGGGGCTAGATTTTGTCAATGATTGCAAATGTGAAACACTAAATGTGGGAAGGAGGGCAACCCGGACAGAGAGAAGACTTGGTGCAAAGTAAAAACTGAAAACCAATACATTGTGTGCAAAAGATCGCAAACCGAGTCACTTGGCCTTAGCAGAGATTTTCAAGAACAATTGCACTGGCCAAGAGTATAATAAAATAGAGGGGGAGACAAGGTTCAGGGAGATGTTCATTTATCCATTAACCCATTAATTATGTCTTCAGCATCAATTCAGCACATGCTATAGTTCTCAGGTGCTAGAGAAAAAAAACGAGAAAAAAACAGAATCTTCTTTTCAAAGGGAATCTAGCACTCAGATAAAGAATTGATTCAAGGCCAGGCACGGTGGCTCACACCTGTAATCCCAGCACTTTGGGAGGCTGAGGCAGGCGGATCACTTGAGGTCAGGAGTTCCAGACCAGCCTGGCCAACACGGAGAAACCCTGTCTCTACTAAAAATACAAAAATTGGCCAAGCATGATGGCAAGTGCTTGTAATCCCAGTTACTCAGGAGGCTTAGGCGTGGGAATCACTTGAATCCAGGAGGCGGAGGCTGCAGTGAGCTGAGATAGTGCTGCTGTACTCCAGCCTGGGTGACAGAGCAAGACTCCATCTCAAAAAAAAAAAAAGAATTGATTCAAAAAAGAGTCTGAACATAAATTATATCATCGTAATTCCTTCCCAAAAACCACAATAGAGCTTTTCAATTCTTTAAGTTAGAAAACCTGATTGAATTTAGGTGGACTGAGGAAATCTCCCTCCCCACTGAAGCTCTTTATCTCGTTACTGGCAGGTTAAGGTATTGCATGAGAAAGACGTGAATGGAAAGATCAAGACCAACTTGGTAGAAAAGAAATCGATTTTTTTGCTCTTTTCTGTGTGTTTATGAACCATTACTTTCCTTAAAAATTAAGTATAGCAGCCAGGCATGGTGCTTCACGCCCGTAATCCCAGCACTTTGGGAGGCCGAGGTGGGTGAATCACCTGAGGTCAGGAGTTGGACATCAGACTGCCCAACATGGTGAACCCCGTCTCTACAAAAAATACAAAAATTAGCCGGCCACGGTGGCAGGTGCCTGTCATCTCAGCTACTCAGGAGGTTGAGGCAGGAGAATCGCTTGAACTATGGAGGCTGAGGTTGCAGTGAGCCGAGAATGCACCATTGCACTCCAGCCTGGGTGACTCTCCCCAAAAAAAAAAAAAAATTAAGTACAGCTCAACAAACAGCTCCGACACAAGGTGCACTGCTAGAGGGTTGCCCCTCAGCCTCAGGAAGCCGGGACAGATTGAGCATTGTTCTCTGCCTTACTGGAATATGCAGGCCCAACCAAAACCACGCCAACCCTGGAGTCTATCATTGAGTCCGACCTGGGAAAAAGTCTTAAGGAAAGAAAAGATTCAAGGACTGGACAGAGAATGAGCAGGGAAGGGGACAAGGTTTTCCTGCTGGAAAACAAGAACAAATAGCCCCCTGGGGTGTTGTTTTATTTTATGTTACAATGGATTTTTTTTTTTTTTTCAAGACTGTCTCACTCTGTCGCCCAGGCTGGAGTGCAGTGGCGCAATCTCGGCTCACTGCCAGCTCTACCTCCCGGGTTCATGCAATTCTCCTGCCTCAGCCTCCCGAGTACCTGGGACTACAGGCGCCCGCCACCACACCCAGCTAATTTCTTTGCATTTTTAGTAGAGATGGGGTTTCACCGCATTAGCCAGGCTGGTCTTGATTTCCTGACCTCGTGATCCGCCTGCCTCAGCCTCCCAAAGTGCTGAGATTACAGGCGTGAGCCACCATGCCCAGCCAGAATGGATTATTTTTCTTCCAGAAATGTCCTCTGCTTTTGGCAAGTAATAAAATCACTTAGGTAGGATGTAAAAAGGATGAAGGTGATTGGAATCAAGGAAGTGAGTGTACTGCCCACCCCTGTCTAGTTGGTAGCAGTGTGAAAGCCAACCACCTAACACCCCACACAGTGCAGATGCCCAGTGTGTCCCTGTCCCTCGCTCTCACTCGTTCAACAGGGCTATTCATGTAGAAAGCCAGGCACAGTGTCTCACACCTGTAATCCCAGAACTTTGGGAGGCCAAGGCAGTGGATCACGAGGTCAGGAATTCGAGACCAGCCTGGCCAACATGGTGAAACTTGTTTCTACTAAAGATACAAAAAAAAATTAGCCAGGCGTGGTGGCAGGCCTCTGTAATCCCAGTTACTCTGGGGGCTGAGGCAGGAGAATTGCTTGAACCTGGGAGGCTGAGGCTGCAGTGAGCCGAGATTGCATCACTGCACTCCAGCCTGGGTGACAGGACAAGACTCCATCTCAAAAAAAAAAAAAAAAAAAAAGCAGGACTCACGCCTGGACCTATCGTTTGGCCTGAGGTTTAAGGGAAAAGATCACATAGCACCATCATCTCATTTCACAAGGGAAGTCACTGAAGTCAGAGAGGTTAAAATGACTTGCCCAAGACAGACGGTGGCAAGGCCAAAATCTGTACGGGGAATGGTCTCTGAGGTCTTCCTGCAGCGAACAGGTCAGCTCGAAGATCCACAAGTTCAGTCAGGCGGGACTTACCCAAATGGCATTCAGAGTAGAGAATTTACAATTACCTGTGCAGCATTCCCATCGTACAGACGAGGCAACGAAAGCACAGAAAGGTTAAGTGATTCACAAGGACAAGGGCTGAACTTTGGAAGTCTGACTTTAGAGTGTGAACTTGGGTCAGTGTTTTCATCGTAGATTCTCTAAACTCTATTTCTACATGAGAATCACTAGTGATAAAGGAAGCTCCTTGTTGGTCTTAAAAGGTCTCCTGCTCGTTTTACATTGTCATTTCAAACAGATAGTATTACACCTACACACACACACACACAATGTATACACTATATCATGTTTATCTGCCACAATCTACAGAACAGAGGCAGAGTGACTCTCCAAAACTCACTCCCCAAATGAGCTACTTTTGTTAGGTTTCAGTGGATGGTTTGCTATGCTATTCATCTAGTTAGTAAATCAGTGTTCCTACAATTCCCTTTTAGGTATAAAGTACTGCAGATTCTACCCAGAATATCTTCATTCAGTCTCAGACATTCACTGATTATCCACTAACAAAGAATACTTTGGAAATAACTGATATGTTCAAGAGTAACAACTGATGGTCACTGTTACAGAATTTTGAACTTATAAAGCATGACACAAAATGAAAGAACATCACAAATAGGCAATAATTCCAGATATTTATGGGACACGCACCTTTTGGAAAGATTTAGGGATAGACAGGAAGAGAAACACACAGACAGAACAGGAAGAAAATAAGAAAAGCAAATATAGCAAGAAACAGAAAATAACATGACAAATTATATGCATCCCACCACTTATCAATTGAGAAACCATAAACAGCCTGGGGACTGGTTCCCCTAACCTTTGAAAACGGCAAACAGGAAAAGGGAAAGATGTCCATCCATCATAAGATTCCTAATTTTAATATTTGCTTAGATAAAAAAAAAAAAAAAAAAAAAAAAAAAAAAAAAAAGGCTGGCCCAGTGCTCCGACCCTGAATCCCAGCACTTTGGGAGGCCGTGGCGGGCGGATCACAAGGTCAAGAGTTCAAAACCAGCCTGGCCAAAATGGTGAAACCCCATCTCTACTAAAATACAAAATTAGCCAGGCATGGTGGCGGGCACCTGTAATCCCAGCTACTCGGGAGGCTGAGGCAGGAGAATCGCTTGAACCTGGGAGGCAGAGGTTGCGGTGAGCTGAGATCGTGCCACTGCACTCCAGCCTGGGGGACAAAGTGAGACTCCATCTAAAAAAAAGAAAAGTGGGGAGCATTGTCTGAGCCAGGCGGCTGGGGCTACAGTAAGCTGTGATTGTGCCACTGCACTCCAGCCTGGGTGACAGAGTGAGACTGTCTCAAAAACAACATACATAAATAAATAAATAAATAAAAGTGGGGGCAGCAAGGAAAAGTTAACTCAAATAGTTTTCATTTCATTTCCATTATGTAGCACATAAAAAGGTGGATCCAGGGCTAAAATGCATCAGTACCTAAAGGAGCTACTCAATTCACCAACCTGGGTGGTACCACTTCTAGTTCAAAGGTTCTCCCAACCAAGATATGGAAGAAACATGTCCCTCTGTACTATGTGTCAAGGACAGTTTCATCATTTCAGACTGCAAATGTTGAAGCCAACAACTGAGCATCGATGCTGAAAAATGCTTTCTATGCAGCACCTTTTTTGGTAAGAAAAATCTCAGCAGTTCATAAATGACTTCAATTTGCCATATTTTAAAGACATCTCTGAACAATTAAAAACACTGTTTTGCAAATTGAAATTTCTCATGCCTAGCTGCAAATTTTATTGCCACAAATGGGGTCCCTAAGAAGCACTGTTAACTTTATTGGCAACCTGTTGCTCCCTGATTGTGAGTCATCCTCAATAAAGTAATTCAGGGATCATCTCCTCAGTGGTGGAAAAAGGAACACAGGCAGCAACAACACAATGGGGTGAGGGCAAAATCCCAGAAGGAAAAAAAACAGAAACATAATGTGAGCAGGGTAAAAGAGCATGTCCTTTACGTCAAAGAAAAGGAATCACTGAGCAATGAGGAGATTCGTTTGTTTATTCATGTATTTATTTATTTATTTATTTATATTTTTTGAGACAGGGTCTCTCTGTCGCCCAGGCTGGAGTGCAATGTGTTAGCATGGCTCGCTGCAGCCTCAGCCTCCTGGTCTCAAGCAACGTTCCCACCTCAGCCTCCTGAGTAGGTGCAACTAGAGGCACGTGCCACCAGGCTCAACTAATTTTTTTTTTTTCCTTTTTTTCTTTTTTGAGATGCAATTTCACTCTTGTTGCCCAGGTTGGAGTGCAATGGCATGATCTCAGCTCACCGCAACCTCTGCCTCCTGGGTTCAAGCAATTCTCCTGCCTCAGCCTCCTGAGTAGCTAGGATGACAGGCATGCGCCACCATGCCGTGCTAATTTTGTATTTTTAGTAGAGATGGGGTTTCTCCATGTTGGTCAGGCTGGTCTCGAACTCCCAACCTCAGGTCATCTGCCCGCCTTGGCCTCCCAAAGTGCTGGTTGGGATTACAGGTGTGAGCCACTGTGCCCGGCCATTTTAAAAGTTTTAATAGAGACAAGGTCTCACTATGTTGCACAGGCTGGTCCAGAACTCCTGGGCTCAAGCCATTCTCCCACCTCAGCGTCCCAAAGTGCTGAAACTACAGGTGTGAGCCACTGCACCCAGCAAAATAATTATTTAAAAAGGAGAAGATGAAGGAGCCTACCACAGTAGGCAAGAAATGCCCTATTCTCTTAGTAGAGCTCTCTGGGAGGAAACCCACAGCCCCCAGGCTGGCCCCAAGTGGGGTGAGTTATAAATAAAATTGAAAGCCTTGCAAATATGAACAGACCTAAAACAAGAATAACTTTCTGAAGTTTTGTAATTCCTATATTAATATGACCCATGTCACAAAAATAAGTAAAACAGAGAGAAAGACATTCTCATCCTTATTAAAGTATTTTAATAAAGGTTAGATGTTCTAATTATATAAGATTTGCTTACTTATTGTGGAAAACTGAGGAAAGAGAATGTGAAAAGAAAACAATTTTAAATGCTCATAATCTGGCGCTGCAGCTCATGCCTGTAGTCCCAGCACTTTGGGAGGCCGAGGCAGGCAGATCACCTGAGGTCAGGAGTTTGAGACCAGCCTGGCCAATATGGTGAAATCCCATCTCTACTAAAAATACAAAAAGTATCTGGGTGTGGTGGTAGGCACTTGTAATCCCAGCTACTCAGGAGGCTGAGGCAGGAGAATTGCTTGAACCCAGGAGGCAGACGTCGCGAGCTGAGATCGCACCACCGCACTCCAGCCTGGGCGACAGAGCAAGATTCCATCCCCCAAAAAGTTAAAAATAAAAATAACTGTTCATAACCCATAATCCATATTCAACTACTATAAACTCTCTGGCATGGTTCCTTCTGAACACTCAACAGTGTACTTTTGCATAGATAATATTGCACATGCAATCTTGTATTTTCCTTTTACATTTTCCAATGTAAATTAAATTTAAATGTAAATGTAAAACACTGCCTAAGCAGTTGTAATGTTGCATATTATTTTCTCATGCACCTTCATGTATATAATTCTTTCTCTATTAGATAGATATAGGAATGTTGCCTCCCCCCATTTAAAAATCTTTTTGCATATAGATTTCATGTGTCTATTAATGATAAAAGAACAGAAATAGGTATATCTTTTGTGGTATACAAAATGTACATTCCTAAAAAAGAAATGTGAAATATAAAAATGGGACCCAATCATTTCAGGAAGTTTTATTACTAATATTAATAATGTTAATGGATAATTAACGTTAACTTTGGCCCTTGAAATTCTGTGTTTTATATTCTCATGGACCCCAGACTGCATCATGCCTTTAACAGTGCTCTTTAGAGAGAATGGTTTTTCTTTCTAAAACACATCTAAGTATGCTTTGTTGAGTAGTTTCACTGGAAAAGCAAATACAAGTGGGAGGATAAAAAGAAAAACAATTTCAAAGGAAGGAAAGAGAGAAGGAAGAGAAAAGAATGGAGGAAGAAATTTTGTTAACCATATTCTAAGGCCTATACCACCATTAGTAAACTCTAGATACATTTTCATTTCTCATACTTCTCCTTGAAAAACATATCTTCCCATGTTAAGCGGAACAAGAAATCAAGTTGATTTAATAGAGTGCAGAGGGGAAGGCTGAGAGTGGGTGCAAGAGTTCACGAAAAAAACTGGAGAGAGGATGGAGGGCCAAGCATCCAGTTTATGAGAGAGGAAAGTGGCTAAAGGAACATGCTCCTTCCGTAACATCCCCCTGCGTTTCTAGTCCTCAACTCCAAGTCTGCAGGGTGCGACCAGCCCCAGAGCCGGCAGAGCTGAGATAGACTCTCCCTCCTGGTTTAGCTCTGCTGCGCACATCCTCCCAAGACCTGTGGGGTCAGGCCACCATGCGGGCAGCTCAGCAGCCACAAGGTCATAGCTGGCTTTGGCATGAAATGCTCACACTGTGAGCGAAAATAGGCCTCTGAAGAAGGAAGAAGCAACAGCCAAGAAAGAACCACTTTGCAAACAGACTTCCGAGGAGAATTAGCCTCTTGAAATCCTTTGTGCAAAAGTTCATACCATAAAACAGCTGCTGCTTAATGTCTTGGGCTTCTAATGAGCCCCGAGCTCCTGGTTTGCACAGAACTTCTGGCCAATGGTGTCCAAGGTCCTTTGCTCTTCCCCGTGCCGTTCAATCCCATAAGGGCTCTTGGTCAAAAACTAGGTCATAAACTTATCCACTGAGAAGCGTTTACTGTCGTTTCAAATGGCGTATTCTGTTCAAGAGGTTATGATAATAAAAGAAGAGCAGTAAACAGGCTTTCAAGTTGGGGCATGTGGTTGCCAGGTTAAAAAACTGGCTCCTTACCTTATCTTAGTTCAGCTCTTTTAGATTCAAACTACCGGACTCTGGCCCTTTTCTGGACTGATACAAATCATTTATAGAATGACTAGATCAAATTTTATTTACTCTGTTTCCATCTTTGAACTAACAGTTCCATGCCAAAAAAAAAAAAAGTTGCTGTTTCAGAAAGTATTAGCAACTTTCCCCCACTGCCAAAGTTTACAGCGTGGTTATATCCTGCCCCAGCAAGAAGGATGGGGCGGGCTGGGGGTAAGGGAGGGAGAGAAATGGAGGAGGGCAGCTGTTTGTTCAATAAACTGCAGCAGAAAACCGCCCACATCACACACTGTTTCTTCTACACCCCCAGCAGAGAAGCAGGAGGCGGCAGCATGAAAAGTCATCCCAAGGCGAATCGTGCTGGCTGGCTGGCTTTCTGCACTCCCACATAACTGACCACGGTCCTTTCTGATTCACCCATAGAGCACAAGGACAGAAGCCAAAGGGTTTGTCTGTGCTTCCTGGGATGTTGATTCCTGCTCTGATGGAGCCCAAGAGATTTGCGCCTCCTCCCCATCCATCCTCACCCTCACATCCATCTACCCCATCCTCCTTCCCGAGTGTTTCTGAGCTCTAAGGCACACAGGGCTATGTTGCAAAAGTACTCAACTAAAAGGTGTATATTTTGCATCCCACAACATCCAAGAATATGCTGAAACTCCTCTCCACAAAAAGACACAGCTGTGGTCAACAGTCCCTGGGCTCCCCAAAACAGCATGTCCTCCAAACTCAACAACCGGGCCTCTGCTTTCTCTGGAGTGGGAAGGAAGGAAAGGAATATGAGAAGTCAGGGTAGAGCAGCTGTAGCCCACCCCTACTCAGCCGGCTGGAAAGCTCCAATTTGTTAACCTAGAAAACCCTGGGGCATTGCAATCAAAGAGCGGCTCCACCCAAGCAAGTACCTCTGATTATTTTTTTCCCTACTAGTGGGCAAGAAGAGAAAAGGGAAAATAAGGACAAATGTGTTCAAAACAGAAATACTGCATAACACTAACTTGGCTTTGGGCAAGGACCAGATTATAGGCCCAACACCTCCATTTCTGTCCAAGTGGAAAGAGAAACTACAGGGTGCAACCTTGATCCAGCTGCGTGAACTCTGTTGCCCAGAGACTCTGCCAGCCCAAGGAGATCAACATAACCCCAAATTGCTCCTCAGTCCCCAGCTGGCCTTTTTTTTTTTTTTTTTTTTTTTAGATGGAGTTTCCCTCTTGTTGCCCAGGCTGGTGTGCAATGGCGTGATCTTGGCTTACTGCAACCTCCACCTCCGACTCCCAGATTCAAGCTATTCTCCAGCCTCAGCCTCCCAAGTAGCTGGGATTACGGGCATGCACCACCACGCCCAGCTAATTTTGTATTTTTAGTAGAGACGGGGTTTCACCATGTTGGGCAGGCTGGTCTTGAACTCCTGACCTCAGGTGATCCACCCGCCTCGGCCTCCCAAAGTGCTGGGATTGCAGGTGTGAGCCACCGCGCCCGGCCTAGTTCTTCGGGGTCTTTAAAGTTCTTTTTGGTAAACTGATTTTTTGTAATATACTGGTCTTAACTATAATTACTGTGGAATGATCATTTAGCTTCAAAACTCAATGCGAGGTGGTTCTGTGTTAGAGGAGACTCTGCAGGTGCATGAATTTTTCTTCTAAAAAGTCTCTCAAACCCTTTCTCAAATGACTAAACTGTCACCAAAGAATGTGAATTGATATTGATGTCACAGTTCAGTTAATTGTGAAAAATAAATAAATTCAGGTTTTAGGGAGCACTCATCTAAGACCAGTGCTATATAACATGTTGTCCTTTGCCAATTCTAAACTGGAAATATAAGCTGGCACAAGATGGGCACAAATCGAAGTCCTTACATATCTCTAAATGCAAGTTCAATATGACCTAACTCACATTAATTGCCTTGAAGGCTCATCTGAATTCCGTGATTTAAATTTAAAAAAAAAAAAAAAAGGTGAAATGTTTTGAAAGGTATAGAATGCCAAAAGTTGTTTACAGTTTTTGCCAGATAAAAAGATATAACTGTCTGGGTGTGGTGGCTCATGCCTGTAATCCCAGCACTTTGGGAGGCCGAGGCATGTGCATCACCTGAGGTCAGGAGTTCAAGACCAGCCTGTCCAATATAATGAAACCCCGTCTCTACTAAAAATACAAAAATTAGCTGGATGTGGTGGCATGCTCCTGTAATCCCAGCTACTCGGGAGGCTGAAACAGGAGAATTACTTGAACCCAGGAGGTGGAGGTTGCAGTGAGCTGAGATGGTGCCACTACACTCCAGGTGCAACTCCTGGGCAACAAGACTGAAACTGCATCTAAAAAAAAGTTTTTTTAAAAAGGACAGGCGCAGTGGCTCACGCCTGTAATCCCAGCACTCTGGGAGGCCTAGGCGGGCAGATCACCTGAAGTCGAGAGTTTGCGACCAGCCTGCCCAACATGGAAAAACCCCATCTCTACTGAAAAATACAAAATTAGCCAGGTGTGGTGGTGCATGCCTGTAATCCCAGCTACTTGGGAGGCTGAGGCAGGAGAATCGCTTGAACCCAGGAGGCAGAGGTTGCGATGAGCTGAGATCATGCCATTATACTCCAGTCTGGGCAACAAGAGCGAAACTCCATCTTTAAAAAAAA
>NW_016805612.1:578602-594273 GCF_001698545.2 Rhinopithecus bieti
AAAAAAAAAAAAAAAAAAAAAAGATACAATTAACGTAATGATCATTGATGCAAAAATTGTACTTTTCTCTTTTTTCAGACTGAGTTTTACTCTTACTGCCCAGGCTGGAGTGCAATGGCATGATCTCAGCTCACTGCAACCTCTACCTCCCGGGTTAGAGTGAGTCTCCTGCCTCAACCTCCTGAGTAGCTGCGATTACAGGTATGCGCCACCACGCCAGGCTAATTTTGTATTTTTAGTAGAGATGGGGTTTCTCCATGTTGGTCAGTCTGGTCTCGAACTCCCAACATCGAGTGATCAGCCCAGAGTGCTGGGATTACAGGCGTAAGCCACCTCGTCCGGCCAAAAACCGTACTTTTTTTCGGGGGGGGGGGTGGTGGGTACGGAGTCTTACCTGTCTCTTGGGCTAGAGTGCAGTGGTGCAATCTCAGGTCACTGCAACCTCCGCCTCCTGGGTTCAAACAATTCTCCTGCCTCAGCCTCCCGAGTAGCTGGGATTACAGGCACCCGCCACTACACCCAGCTAATTTTTGTATTTTTAGTAGAGACGGGGTTTCACCATGTTGGCCAGGCTGGTCTCGAACTCCTGACCTCATGATTCGCCCACGTCAGTCTCCCAAAGTGTTGTGATTACAGGTGTGAGCCACCATGCCCAGCCAAAATTGTACTTCTAAAACACATCTAGTCTCAAATAGGTATCATATATCCTTGCTACAATGTAGGTTCCACTGTTCTTTTTTGTTTACAACTCCCATACACAACCCTGTTTCTCTTCAAATTAAGAGAAAAGAAGGTAAGATCCCATTAAACCAATTCCTAATTCTGAATCAGGGAAATCTAAGTTGGAAATCTGATTTTCTTCCTTCTAACTTTTCCTTCCCCATTTCCAGGGCTATTTAAGCATAAAAGTAGTGTTAGAGCAGGCAAGAATCAAAGAAGAGTTGGAAGCGCCCATCGATATGGACTTTAAATTCCCAATCTAAGGCCTAGGCAGTGGGATTTAATAGCTGAGGTAAAGGCTTGGCAGCCAAATGGTCCATTCCAGGAAGAAAATCAATTATTTTTAGGTTTGATGCTAGAACTTAACCGAGTTGTGGGAAACAGGAAATGTATAGACATTAATTGCCTTGAAGGCCCATCTGAATTCTTCCAGATTCCTCTCTTTCCCTCCCTGCCCTTGGCTTGCTCAGTGTTCTTTCACCTCCATCGTTACTGTATAAGGAATTATTGGCAACTAGGCAAGAATGTCTATGAGCCTAATTTGAACTCTACTGTCTTTCGGCAAAGAAACCAGAATCTAAAACTCTTACATCTCAGTGAGCCCCCAGAACCACCAGGAAAATGAACTCCCAAAGGCGGAAAAATACCCACAGATTCAAAAAGAGATGAGTATACAGTGTGTTTCCAGGTCTAGCTCCACATGGCCTTTATACACCAAGTACCACGGGATTAATGCTTGCAATGCGCAACATTGCTTATGCATAGGATTAGATTTATAAATATAAATGAGTAATACTTTCAGTTTATCTTTTCTAAAAATTACTGACATAGCTGTAACAGCCTTAGCCACCAATCAGAAACCTCCTGTTAAAGTTAATATTCTTGCTAGTTTAAAATAGTTAGCTCACTCTGCCTATCTGACAACAAAACTATTTACAACATCTATAATATCTATACATTCAAACTGCCACAATCATATAATTCATCAACTGAGCAATACCACATATTCTACCAGCATGCGGAGAACCTTTTAAGTATGTGGAAGCACCTAATGAAATGTACATCCTAACCCCAAAAAGGATATGACTTCTTCTATGAGCAATGTTCCACTCAAAATACTATGGGAGGGGCTGGGCACAGTAGCTTACGCCTGTAATTCCAGCACTTTGGGAGTCCGAGGCAGGTGGATCAACTGAGGTTAGGAGTTCGAGACCAACCTGGTCAACATGGTGAAACTCTGTCTTTACTAAAAATAAAAAAAATTAGCCAGGTGTGGTGGCACATGCCTGTAATTCCAGCTACTTGGGAGGCTGAGGCAAGAGAATCACTCGAACCTGGGAAGTGGACGTTGCAGTGAGCCGAGGTTGTACCACTGTACTCCAGCCTGGGTGACAAGAGCAAAACTCTGTCTCAAAAAAAAAAAAAAAAACTTTGGGAGGGAAAAATAAAATGAAACACAAGTTCTAGAGATATAAAGTTAAACGTGATCATTCAAGTTCTACCCGGCACAGGCTCCTTGTATATGCTGTGCTTTTGGTTGGCCATGGCTCACAGTTATCTGAGAATTTACTATATTCAAATGTAGTTTTATGTTGGCCGAAAAAGTACAGCTACATGTTTTCACTTTCCAGATAAATAGCTGTCCTCCACTCCCTTGGGCTTCTGACATGAAGAACTTGAAAATAGGTTTCCATGAGGCCAACTTGTCTACATCTCTGAGCCTATTCAGTCAGAGACAGATGTGTAGTGCTTTACAAGAATGGCTGCCAAGGCCGGGCACAGTGGCTCATGCCTGTAATTCCAGCACTTTGGGAGGCCGAGAGAGGCGGATCACCTGAGGTCAGGAGTTCAAGACCAGCCTGGCCAACATAGCGAAACCCCATCTCTACTAAAAATACAAAAAAAAAAATTAGCCGGGCATGGTGGCGGGCACCTACAGTCCCAGCTACTTGGGAGGCTGAGACAGGAGAATCATTTGAACCTGGGAGATTGCAGTGAGCCAAGATCATGCCACTGTACTCCAGCCTGGGCAACACAGTGAGACTCTGTCTCAAAAAAAAAAATAGCTACCAAAAAAAAATTTTTAAATTGCTGAGCATGGTAGCACACACTGGTAATCCCAGCTACTCAGGAGGCTGAGGAGGAAAGATCACTTGAGGGCAGAAGGTCAAGGTTGTAGAGTGCCATAATCACACCTGTGAATAGGCACTGCACTCCAGCCTGGGCAACCTAGTGAGACTCCATCACGCACACACACACACACACACACACACAGCTAACTGTCTCTAAATTTAAGAAGACACAGAAACAGGGCCAGGCGCGGTGGCTCACGCCTGTAATCCCAGCACTTTGGGAGACCGAGGCAGGTGGATCATGAGGTCAGGAGATCGAGACCATCCTGGCTAACACGGTGAAACCCCGTCTCTACAAAACACAAAAAAAGTAGCCGGGCATGGTGGCAGGTGCCTGTAGTCCCAGCTACTCGGGAGGCTGAGGCAGGAGAATGGCATGAACTCAGGAGGCGGAGCTTGCAGTGAGCCGAGATCGTACCAGTGAACTGCAGCCTGGGTGACACAGCGAGACTCCGTCTCAAAAAAAAAAAAAGATACAGAAACAAACATGATTGGAGGAATCTAGGGGGAGAGGCAGAAATGAATACTGGCTTACTAGATCTCCTTTTAACCAAACTCATTAGATTCTCAGGCATAATTCAAATGTTGCTTTTTAAAAACCGTGTCAAGGTACATCACGGAACAGTGTGTCTCCTATTCCTACCATTTCAGATAAAGTCTGGTCACTCTTTAACTTCTCTACTTTCCCAGAATATGTGCTTAGCTCTTATCATTAAAATTAGGAAATCTTAATATTGGCCTATGATATCTCCTTATGTTAAAAAATAAAAGGAGAAGAATCGTACATGAACCAAAAATGCTTATGCTGTAAGAAATACTACTGGGAAATGACAAATTTTAAATCCCTTATAATGTGATTATGGCTACTAGCATGAAAAGGGATTATTCGTAACTGAAATAACTGAAATAGAAAATTAAGGAGCAAAACTCTTGGTAAGACAAAATACAAAACAGGCTGGCAGCATTTCCGTACCTGAAGAACACTCATCAATCATTCTGACTGTCTTGTGATAAAGCTTTAGCAAACCCACCAGTAAAATGAGATTGTTGCAGATTCCTATGCATTTAAAAGAGGACAGATATGTCACACTATGCAAAACACGGCATCATGTGATCAGAAAGACATTTAATAATTTGAAGCAGAACAATAAATGTCAGCAAATCCTTTGGAATTTAGTGCTTCTAAGACAGACCCTTTAGGATGTTCCTGAAATAGATTTTATGCACTCAACCAATTTTTGTTTCTTCTGTAGTTTCCACTTGCAAAGGGACCTGGGATGTACGGATGACATGTGGGTGACATCATGCTTGGACAGGAAGCTAAGGGGGGACAAGACACGTGCAACAGAGAAAAATGCAACAATGCATTTTCCAGGGCTTTCCTAGAGAGACAGCCACTGACTGCATCACGTCAAAATGAAAGCTTTCCCCAATGGGAACTTTTATTACAGTTCCTATTAAGAGAACAGAAGAGAAAGAAAAAAGGAAAAAAAAAACAACAACTTTCCAGTGTTCACAGGAAAAGAACGATTTCCAAATTATGATTTTTGAGAGGGAAAGACTTATTCATGGTAAATATGAAACACATGGTTTTCTCAGAGGATTTTTGTCCACCCTACACAGTAATATCTCTCATATGAAAGGAACAATTATTAATAGTTAAACACAATACGCCTTAGAATGTACCATATATTTCTGTTTAAAGCCTGAGGTCCCAGGGAGCCTTTAAATAATTATTCCAAAGGGAACTTCCTGCTTCTCACTCTGGAGCAAGCGGAGTAGCCATATCCCACACACTAGAAAATGCAGTTGGGTGGACTTAGCTATCAACAGGATATTTGCCCAGTGGATCCATTTCAGAATGTGAAGAGAGAAATTTCAGCCAACTGGGAAGGCCAGCGGCCTCATGAGGAAATACGGGACCTATTCATCCACTGTGGGTTGTTTCCGCATTTTTATTTGCCCTGGTTGGTGTTTTGCTTTGCTTTTTCATCAGGGTGTGGATCTCAGTGGCTCTTAATCCCAGATGTACAGGAGAATCACCTGGGAGGTTAAAGACAACACCCTTCAATGGGCCTCCGGGAGGTTACAATTTTCATCTAGAGTTGAGAACCACTATCCTACCCCCACCCAACTCCAACCTCACCAATCCAGCCTCCAACTTTCTGCATGACACTGTATCATTTAGGCTTCTGATGAGAACTGTCAAGCAAAGCTATCTTTCTTCCTCTTTCTTCATTTACTTTGAGATTTCCAAGAGGCCCTCAAGAGAGTATTAGTCCATTTTCCATGCAGTGCCAAGGATGCTCTATGTTGCTATGTGCAGGCTGGATGTTCCAGGCCGAATGGGATATGCAGCTCACTTCCACAGGGTCCCTGGCTCTCCACCCCACCCCCACGGCTATTCTCATGTATGTCACAGGCTTGTGTTGAGGGAAGGCATGGGAGGTCCTATCCAATTTCCTAGCAATCTGTAACACAAGAAAGAGTGCCCTGGAGTCTGTCACTGTGATACAAATGCTTCTCACAAATACCTCAACCATTAGTCTCGCCCTAAACAAACAAACATCGTGCTAGGCAGAGCCAAGCACCATTCCCTGGACGACAGGAGAATGTGACTGTAATCGCAATGCCTGTTGAGTGTACGCAGTTATCTTTTAATATTAACGAAAGCTGTATGCAGCAAGCACCCTCACTCCCACCACACCCACACAAATCCATATCAGCTGCCTCTCCACCTGACCATTTCTCAGGTAATGAATGTGTCCAGGTAAATAAAATAGAGATGGAGTTGTTAGCACCTCAGTAAGATCTAATTCAAATCCTTCATTTTTGGAAAATCCACTCATTTAAACCCAAAACAGGAACTTTGAAAAAAACAAAAGTGGCAGCCTTTCAATTTGAAAATATAGTAACTTAACTGATGAATTAAAAAAATTTATAGAAAAGATGGCATTCTAAATTTTGACAAGTATTTTTAAGTCCCAAAAAAATAAATCAGTGTCCCTCCATTAATTCCAACAATAGTATGTGACTTTGCACATAACACAATCTAAGCATTTATTTGCTTATATTTTGATCTCAGAAGTGGGAAGTCCATAGATTCATATACACTAACAGCTGCTGTTTATTGAATGACTGGTATGTACCAGGCACTCTGCTAAGTGCTTTCCAGGTTTCATTCCATTGAATTCCCTCAGACTGATGGAGAACAACCAGGTTCTCTATTTTATAGATGAGTCCACGAGGCTTCAATAAATAAAGCAACACATCCATAGTCCACAAAACTAGAGGGTGGCTGAGTTGGTACTTGGAGACAAGTCTGGCTAACTTCAAAGCCCTCAACCACTTACTTATATGAACTATTATAGTACATTATCCTTTATAAGTAGGTAATGTACTAAGATACCACTACAACCGACACTTTTTTAAAAACAGGGGGCAGAGACATGCAACCTGAATTCTTATGTAACTTACTTATTTAAAGACTCTGTCTTTATTTTTGAAGACAGGGTTCTCTCTGTCACGCGGGCTGAAGTGCAGTGGCGTGTGATCACAGCTCACTGCGGCCTCTACCTCCCAGGCTCAATCAATCCTCCTGTGTCCGGAGTAGCTGGGACTACAGGCGTGTGCCACCACACTCCACTAATTTGTCTTATTTTTTGTGGAGACAAGATCTCACTCTATTGCCCAGGCTGGTCTTGAATTCCTGGGCTCAAGCAATCCTCCTGCCTCAGCCTTCCGAAGTGCTGAGATTACAGACATAAGCCACTATGCCTGGCCTGAATTATTTGACTTTTATTCTTGAGGAAAACATTCATTGTGGAGTGGGGGTGAGAATGCGGGATTTGGAATCTTGTCTCTGACATAAACTGACCACAGGCAAGTTACTGGACTTCAGAGAGTCCACATTCTCTTCTTTGAAATGGAAATAACGACATCCACCTCATACGACTGTTAGAAGAACCTACTGAAATAGCCATCTTTGATACTGTTAGCTTTCTTTCTTCTCTTTATTACTTTTTATTATTATTATTATTTTTAGACAGAGTCTCACTCTGTCACCCAGGCTGGAGTGCAGTGGTACGACCTCGGCTCACTGCAACCTCCACCTCTTGGGTTCAAGCGATTCTCCTGCATCACCCTCCTAAGTAGCTGGGATTATAGGCACCGGCCACCGCGCCCAGTTAATTTAATTTTTGTACTTTTTGTTGTTGTTGTTTTTTGTTTTTTAGTAGAGACGGGGATTTCACCATGTTGGCCAGGCTGGTCTCGAACTCCTGACCTCAGATGATCCGCCCACGTCAGCCTCCCAAAGTACTGGGATTATAGGTATGAGCCACCGTGCCCGGCCTTTCTTTCCTCTCTTAGTCTCAGTGTCCTATTCTGTCAACTAGGGATAACAAACTTCATCATACCAACATAATATTATAAATAGTAGAATTGCTTTGAAAAATAATGTTTTAGAGAAGCTTTATTTCAGATCATTAGCACTTTTAAGTGTACTGACTCCATGAAGAGAAATTATAAATCATCACTTAGTCACCCTGAATAGCTCATATTTAAGAAAGTAGTCTTAACTTTTTTATTGTTTTGTAAATTATCTTGATTCATCTGTTTTTCAGCTGTGAGTCCTATTTTGTTTTTTACTTAGTGTTTCAACGAGTCGTTATTAAGCACCCATTAAGTACTCAGGCCCATAGGGAATTTTAAAAGTTGGAAATAGGATTCTTGCACCTAGGAAGGCAAGATTTTTTTCTATGCTGGAACAGTTCTGTATCCCAATTATAGTGATGGCTACTTGAATCTACAAGGATAACAAAATTTTGCAGAAAAATGCACACACCCTTCCAAAAAAAGAACGCATGTAAAAATCAGTTAAATCTAAATAAGGTCTCTTACCTGAGTTAATGGCATTATGCCAATGTCAACTTCCTAGTTTTGACTATGTACTAAGGTTATGTAAGGTATTACATTGGCGGATGCTTAGTGAAGGCACATGGGAACTTTCTGGACTATACTGCAATTACCCGTGAGTCTTTTTTTTTTTTTTTTTTTTTTTTTTTTTTTGAGACCAAGTTTTGCTCTTGTCTCCCAGGCTGAAGTGCAATGACACGATCTCAGTTCACTGCAACCTTGGCCTCCTGGGTTCAAGAAATTCTCCTGCTTCTGCCTACCAAGTAGCTGGGATTACAAGTGTCAGCCACCATGCCTGGCTAATTATTTTATTTTATTTTGGTAGAGACGGGGTTTCACCACCTTGGCCAGGCTGGTCTTGAACTCCTGACCTCAGGTGATCCGCCCACCTCGGCCTCCCAAAGTGCTGGGATTACAGCATGAGCCACCGTGCCTGGCCACCTGAATCTTAAAATATAAAAATAAATTAGGTGGGCGCAGTGGCAGCACCTGTAATCCCATCTACTTAGGAGGCTGAGGTGGGAGAATCACTTGAACCTGGAAGGCGGATGTTGCAGTGAGCCGAGATCGCGCCACTGCACTCCAGCCTGGGCAACACGCGAGACTCTGTCCAAAAAAAAAGAAAAAAAAAAAATATATATATATATATATGGCTTATAAGAGGAAGTCTCTTATAAAGTGATATGGAAAGATTTCTAAGATGTATAGTTAAGTGAAAACCAAAAGGAAGATGTTGAAGCATGTGTATAATACGCTACCTTTTGTGTAAAAGCAGGAAATACAGAAGAGATACTCATATTCCCACAGAGCATCAGGGGACAATGCAGGCTACATTAGAAACAGGACAGTGGTTACCTGCAGGGACCAGGAAGAAGGGACTTGACAGATGAGGCACAAAGACGAAAGAGAGAATGTTACACTTTTTGGGTTTTGAACCATGTAATGTAATATTTTTCAGAAAAACAAATCAAAAGACAAAAAGAAAAAAACTGGTAACAACATCATGATAATATCAATGTGGAAACCTGGGTGTCGGGTCCGTTACTGAACAATTTAAATACATTATTTGTGGCCAGGCACAGTGGTTCACACCTGTACTGATATAATCCCAATACTGTGGGAAGCCGAAGTAAGAGGACTGCATAAGGTTGGAGTAACATAGCCAAGACACCATCTCTACAAAAAAATTTTAAGGATTAGCTGAGCATGGTGGCATATGCCTGTAGTCCTCGTTACTTGGGAAGCTGAGGGGAGAGGATTGTCAGCCTGGGAGTTTGAGGCTGCAGTGAGCTGTGATCGCGCCACTGCACTCCAACCTGGGTGACAAGAGTGAGACCTTGTCTCAAAAAACAAACAAACAAACAAACAAAAAATTATTTCTAGTCCTCAAAAGAGCAACAATTATCTCCTTTCACAGAGGGTAAAACCAAGACTCAAGAATAATTAATTTTTTAAACCTTTTCCTAAGCCCCTGCTCCTTCCATAATAATGGACTCCCCTCCTATTTAAAGTTCGCTGGCCAGACCATGCTACAACTTGGCGTCCTTTTACGTGTTTTTTTCTCTGCCTGAAACCCTCTCACCCCTCTTACCTTACTTTGTTTGGCTGGAACACCTGTATTCAACCTGAATAAAGCTGAAATAACTAAAAGAAAATTTTTTCACCTTAAAAGAAAAGAAGAATCCCTGTTAATTATGAATGGGCATAAGCAGATATTCTTTAAAAACCTTTAACATCAAATTTCTGAGTGAGACTGATTCCTAATACTCCTAGAAAGTTCTTTGCCAAATAGGAATTAATAAAGAAGTGATAATACCTTTTTTAAAAATATATTCCTTAAAAACTCTTCAGCAAGGCTTTTTAAAATGTCCTTTTCTTTGAAGTGTGTTTACCTTAAAAGGTGGAATAAAATGCACCGTGTTCCCAAGAAACCTTAGTCCTTTGGTGGTAAACTTCCAAACTACTTTGTCACCACTTAATACAGCATGGGTTCCTAGACAGACACAGAGACCTCCTGACTTTAAAAGCTCTGTTATTTACCTTAACAAGAGTTGTCCTCTAGAGGCCAGGCTCGGTGGCTCACGTCTGTAATCCCGGCACTTTGGAAGGCCAAGGCAGGCAGATCATTTGAGGTCAGGAGTTCGAGATCAGCCTGGCCAAAATGGTGAAACCCCATCTCTACTAAAAATACATAAAAAATTAGCCAGGTGTGATAACCCACGGCTGTAATCTCGCTACTCAGGAGGCTGAGGCAGAAGAATTACTTGAACCCAGAAGGCAAAGTTTGCAGTGGGCCACCATCATGCCACTGCTCTCCAGCCTGGGTGACAGAGTGAGAGTCTGTCTCAAAAAAAAAAAAAGAAGAAGGAAGGAAGGAAGGAAGGGAGGGAGGGAGGGAGGGAAAGGAAAGGAAGGAGAGAGAGAGAAAGCAAGCAAGGAAGGAAGGAAGGAAGGAAGGAAGGAAGGAAGGAAGGAAGGAAGGAAGGAGAGAGAGAGAGAAAGAAAAGAAAAGAAAAAAGAATTCATCCTCTAGAGAGCATTTTCATAAGTTTCACCAGTTTGATCAACAGTAAAATGCAGGTCAGCATGGCATAGAAGTCAAAGGTACATGGGGGCCAGGTGTGGTGGCTCGTGCCTATAATTCCAGTACTGTGGGAGGCCAAGGCAGGGTGACTGCTCAAGATCAGGAGTTCAAGGCCAGCCTGGACAACATAGCAAGACCCCATGTCTACAAAAAAATTATTAAAAAAAAAAAATTAGCTAGGTGTGGTGGCACACACCTACTTGGGAGGCTGAGGCAAGAGGATGTTTTGAGCCCAGAAGTTTGAGGCTACAGTGAGCCAAGATTGCTCTGTACTCCAGCCTGGGCAACACAGCGAGACCCTGTCTCTAAGAAAAATAAAACAAGAAAAGAAAAAGATACATGGTCTGAAGTCAGACTCCTGGGGTCAAGTTCTGGCTTTGCCAATTCCTGTGTCCTTGAACAAGATAACTTCTCTGTGTCTCGTTTTCATCATTTGTAAAATGAAGTTTTGCTGATATCAAACACATGGAGATGTTGGAATATTAAATAACTAACAACACATGTAAAGGACTTAGGACAGTGCCTAACATGGGCCAAGTATGAATAAACATCAGCCAGCAGTAATATATAGCTTGGTCATACGGTATATACTTGATAAATAGTGTTAACTCCAAGAAGGAGCTTGTCTATGGTTAAGCTTAAGGAATTTGAAAGAATATAACAGATAGATGAAACACTGAAAACATCAACAATGTAAGGATGGGAAGCGTATCTTTAGGTGGTATGTGCCAGCAGTATTAATCTGCTTTCCGAGCGGTAAGCCTGACCCTCTAGAGAACGGGGATCACATCCCAAACACCGGATTGCCCTCTGCTTTGAGGATTTTGGTTAACCAGAGGATGTTAATTTTGCAAGTCATTTTATAGTTTAACTTTTCCAGATGTCAGGCTGTCGTGCAGCAACTTTTCTTTTTCTTTTTTCTTTAGACAGAGTCTTACTCTCTTGCCCAGGCTGAAGTGCAGTGGCGTGATCTCAGCTCACTGCAACCTCCGCTTTCCAGGTTTAAGTGATTCTCCTGCCTCAGCTTCCTGAGTAGCTGGGATTACAGGTGCCCGCCACCATGTCCAGCTAATTTTTGTATTTTTAGTAAAGACGGGGTTTTACCATGTTGGTCAGGCTGGTCTTGAATTCCTGGCCTCAAGTGATCTGCCCGCCTCGGCCTCCCAAAGTGCTGGGATTACAGGCATGAGCCATTGTGCCCAGCTACATTTCTTTTCAATGACGATTCCAAAACACAGATCTTAAGCAGGTCATGGTATCCAGCCAGGTGTGTTTATAAAAGGGTTCTCATTGCCATATGTTTACCTTCCCCATATGCTTCTGGAGGCCTTTATAACTCATACCTGACAAACTCATTCCAATCACTCTACATAAAAAGCTTTATTATTAATTAATGGCTATTATTAATATCATAATATTTAAAGTTGCTAAATCCATATCCAAATCAGCATCAGGGTGTTTTAATTAATCACAAGGACAACTGGGCACAGTGGCTCACGCCTGTAATCCCAGCACTTTGGGAGGCTGAAACAGGTGGATCACTTGAGGTCAGGAGTTCAAGACCAGTCTGACCAACATGGTGAAACCTCGTATCTATTTAAAAAAATACAAAATTATCCAGGTGTGGTGGCACACACCTGCAATCCCAGCTACTTGGGAGGCTGAGCCAGGAGAATCACTTGAACCCAGGAGGCGGAGGTTGCAGTGAGCCGAGACTGTGCCCTTGCACTCCAGCCTGGGCAACAAGAGCAAAACTCTATATCAAAAAATAATAATAATTAATCACAAAGACGGTTTTCATGGGGACTTGCACAGATATTTACATACCCATGTTCATGGCAGTATTCACAATGGCCAAAAGTGGAAGAACCCAAGGGTCCATCGAAAGATGAATGAATAAATAAAATGTGATATATCCATACAATGGAGTATTCTTCAGCCTTACAAAGTAAGGAAATTCTGACACATGCCGAAACATGGATGAATTTTGAAGACATTATGCTAAGTGAAAAGAATCAGTCACAAAAGGAAATATACTGCATGATTCCACTTACATGAGGTACCTAGAGTAGTCAAATTCATACACAGAAATTGGAATGGTGGTGGCCAGGGGCTGGGGGGAGGGAAGAATGAAGAGTTAGTGTTTAATGGGTACAAAGTTTCAGGTTGGGAGGATAAAAAAATTATTTATTTATTTTTATTATACTTTAAGTTCTGGGGTACATGTGCAGAACATGTAGGTTTGTTACATATGAATACATGTGCCATGGTGGTTTGCTGTACCCATCAACCCGTCATCTACATTAGATATTTATCCTAATGCTATCCCTCCCCTACCCCCCACCCCGCCCACCAAACAGGCGCCGCAGTGTGATGTTCCCCTCCCTGTGTCCATGTGTTCTCATTGATCAACTCCCACTTATGAGTGAGAGGGAAGATGAAAACTTTCAAAAGATAATAGTGGCAACAATTGCACACACCATTATGAGTGTATTTAATGCCACTGAAGTGTACATTTAAAAATGGCTCAAATGATAACTTTATATTATGTATATTTCACCACAATAAAAAGTATATATTATTGAAATCCTGTAACACATACAAAGGAAAGGGAGGAGTAAGTAGTTATCAACGAAGTTGGACTCAGAAACATTTCATCAAGACAATTTCAAGCAAGAGAAACCCTAAGAAACTAACAAAAAAAAAGAAAAAAACCACACACACACGCAAGAAACCAAGAAACACAGAAAATAAAAGAAAGACTCCTCTTCATTTTAACTACAGAGATTCACGTCAGTATAAAAACAGAGTAAGAGATAATCACCTCAAAAGTTAAAGGGAAAATACTCTAGTCTGAAGCTGAACTCAGAAACAGTTCATCTAGATAATTCTAAGCAAGAGAAACCCTAAGACACTGAAAAAAAAAAAGGAAGAAAGAAACCAAGAAACACAGAAAATAAAAGAAAGGTTCCTCTTTATTTTAACTAAACAGACTTCATTTCAGTATAAAAACAGTAAGAGTTAATCATCTCAAAACCTAAAAGAAAATACTCAAACTCTATTCTAAGTCTCGGCCATACAAAACACAAGTTTTGTTTGATAACTGATTTTATTTTTTCTTTTTTTTCTTGAGACAAAGTCTTGCTCTTGTTCCCTAGGCTGGAGTGCAATGGCGTGATCTTGGCTCCCTGCAACCTCTGCCTCCCGGGTTCAAGCAATTCTCCTGCTTCAGCCTCCCAAGTAGATGGGATTACAGGTGCCTGCCACCACGCCCAGCTAATTTTTGTATTTTTAGTAGAGATGGGGGGGTTTCACCATCTTGGCCAGGCTGGTCTCGAACTCCTGATCTCAGGTGATCCACCTGCTTCGGCCTCCCAAAGTGCTGGGATTACAGGCGTGAGCCACCGCACCCAGCCGATAACTGATATTTTAAGTAGAACAGTAACAAGAATGGAATGTAGCAAAAATTACAGATCTGAAGCTACTATCACAAAATGAATGGTGGATCCTTCATAATCTTTACCGTCAAGGCAAAGCCAAATAAATTTCAGTTACGTTAATCCCATTAAGATCTAATATTGTTATCCTTTTTTAAGTGAAAATGCATTTAATTAGATCACAGGAATGAAGAGAAAGTCTGCTTCTTCCACTTCAATATCCGTTTCTTGGATCTTAAGGACATGACATGAATATGGAAAGGACTATTTGCTTCTGGTACTTTATTTTGTCCCTCTTTCTTTCTCTTTACCCTTCCTTGCAGTCATATTTACTGGAATTTTATAGTATCTTGACACCAAAGATCCTGCAAAGGGAGAAAAGCTCTTCAGCAATAAAGATCAGTGCCAGGTGCGGTGGCTTATGCCTGTAATCCCAGCACTTTGGGAGGCCGAGGTGGGCGAATCACAAGGTCAGGAGTTCAAGACCAGCCTAGCTAATATGATGAAACCCTGTCTCTACTAAAAATACAAAATTAGCCAGGCATGGTGGTGGATTCCTGTAGTCCCAGCTATTCAGGTGCCTGAGGCAGGAGAATCGCTTAAACCAAGGAAACCCAGGAGGTAGAGGTTGCAGTGAGCTGAGATCGTGCCACTGCACTCCAACCTGGACAATAGAGCAAGACTCAAAAAATTAAAAATAAAGTCTCAAAAAATTAAAAATAAATAAATAAATAAATCAGTAAAATATTTTCCATTACTACCACATCCTTCATACCTTCAGCAACAGAGGTCTTCATAGAGTAAAGAATAAATAGAATAAAGCCTTCAGCAATGAATCATGAAAAGTCAGTCTGCTGCCAGATCTGATCATCTGTTTCTCTTGAATCACTAAATAAAAGCTAACCAGGCAAATTATCTTTATCCCGAAAATGGTAGGACGATGCATCATAAATGTCATCTCACTGCTGAAGAAGAGGAGAAAAATGAATGGTGTCATGGGCAGAAAGACAAGATAAAGGAAAGTCTTGTCCTGGTCTTGAATAAGCAGATCTTTTACTATGGTAGGTTACAAATAGCCATTTTAGTGGAAAATAATACAAACACAGAGAGAGAGAGAAGATAGTATGATATATAATTAAGTGTTAAGCTAAGCTTTGGGGGTACTAGAACAAAGAATGATCAAAATCAGCTCATGGGAAGTTCTAGCACATCTTTAACTCATGTGTCTGCATGAAACATCATCTCTACTTTCAAGAATCAATTCCTTGGCATCTGTGTACTCATCTGATTTAGTGTGATCTAAAAGGATAAACACAAAAAGTTTCAATAAAATTTGAATTCCTTTTTTGGTTCTTCAAAGGTAAGGGTTTTTTGTTTTGTTTTGTTTTTAATTCATTCTGGGTACAGGATTTGCTGGGATTAGAAACAGGTGACATATGGCCGGGCACGGTGGCTCACGCCTGTAATCCCAGCACTTTGGGAGGCCGAGGCTGGGTGGATCATGAGGTCTAGGAGCTCGAGACCAGCCTGGCCAATATGGTGACACCCCGTCTCTACTAAAAATACAAAAATTAGCCAAGCAGGGTGGCTCGCGCCTGTAGTCCCAGCTACTCGGGAGGCTGAGGCAGAAGAATCGCTTGAACCCAGGAAGCAGAAGTTACAGTGAGCCGAGATGGTGCCAGCCTGGGTGACAGAGCGAGACTACGCCTCAAAAAAAAAAAAAAGGAAACAGGTGGCATATGAATATTTGGTATTGCCACAGGGAGTTTGCGTATCAACAGATAAAAGGAATTTTCCAATCACACAAATCATATATTGCAATCACATGAAAAATAGCTTTTCAATTTCTCTTAGTTTGAAACACTTTTCTTTTTTTTTTTT
>NW_016805612.1:597290-600823 GCF_001698545.2 Rhinopithecus bieti
TAGCCAGGATGGTCTCGATCTCCTGACCTCGTGATCCGCCCGTCTCGGCCTCCCAAAGTGCTGGGATTACAGGCTTGAGCCACCGCGCCCGGCTGAAACACTTTTCAAAAGTCCTAAGAATTACAGAGCCTCAAGGCCAACACACCTTTTCAATAACCCATTGTGTGGTGATTATTCCACAAAATGGTTTGGGATATACCTAAACGTATGTTTATTTTCCTAAGAGCCACATTAAATAGTTTAACCAATCAGGTTTCAAACCTCTGCTATAAATTAAGAATCAATAAATTCTTGAATTGGTTAAATTTTTCCGATTTTGGAAAATGAAATTGGGTATTTATTTCTGCCACATCTGCCATCAGCAAGAAAGGCACAAAATAAAATAAACATTGGCACCAAAAAAAGCTTATTTCTTCCCCATATTTTCTATTGGAAAAATAAGATTTGTTTTCCAGTAAGATATTTCACTTTTTGCAAAAAATCTGCTTCTACTCAAGGCCAGGGTTCTATTTATTTTTAACTGAGGCCCACGAAACCTCCCAAGTGCAACTCAGATTTACATCTGGCTAATCCTCCAAATATGACCAGCCAAATTGACACTGTTTATTTCATTCTTTTTTTTGAGATGGAGTCTCGCTCTGTTGCCCAGGCTAGAGTGCAGTGGCATGATCTCAGCTCACTGCAACCTCCGCCTCTTGGGTTCAAGCAATTCTCTGCCTCAGCCTCCCAAGTAGCTGGGATTACAGGTGCCCGCCAGCACGCCCGGCTAATTTTTGTATTTTTAGTAGAGACGGGGATTCACCATCTTGGCCAGGCTAGTCTTGAACTCCTGACCTCATGATCCACCCGCCTCACCACCCAAAGTGCTGGGATTACAGGCATGAGCCACCATGCCTGGCCCATGATGTTTATTTCTAATGAGTTCTGTGATTTTTGGATAACACATGTGAAAGATAGCAAATTAACTACTGCTAGTCAGCAGCATGCAAGCAAAAACTGTCTTGGGAATCCAGCGTGAGCAAATCCTGCAAGTCAATTTCTAATCACACTTGCCAGAAACTTGGGACGGAAAGGTGATAAACCCTGCCAAGAAAATCAGTAGTAGGACTTGTTTCCCTTTCCTTTTTCCATGGACTATTTCAACACTCAACCAACAAATACAGCCCAACCTTTCCTTTCCATAATTTCAGAGACTGCAAGGAAGGCTCTGGTCTCATTGATAGTCTTAGAAAAATTAAAAAGCCTCGCACTGCAAAATGTAGTATCAGTCTCTCGAGTTCATTTCCTGAAGCTATAGCCATTTACAGGAAAGAGAATGAAGGAGGTGAAAGAGGGTGTCATTTGTGTGCTTTAAAAAACGCATATTCTGCCCAAGACACCTACAGGTGAATAGACAAACCACATTCTAGACAAAAACGGGCCAGAAATACTGCAGAAAGAGTTAGCAGAAGCTCAAAACAACAGATAAAAAGAGCTAGAGATGGCAGACAAAACTCCCCAAACCAGGTCGCTAATGGTTTAAGAACTAGAGTTTGCAAAGCACTTACTTGTTTGAAGGGTAAGACCCCCGAGTGCATTCTTGCAGGATATTTTCAACTTAGTTTCCCAACTGAATCCCAAACCAAACACAAGTCTTTGCCAGTGGTTTTGGACCATGACTGCAATTAGAATCACCTGAAGCACCTTTAAATCTTGCTGTTGCTGGGATGACTCCCTAACCCCACCCACAACCCAAGTGAAACCAGAATCACTTGGGGTCAGGCCAGGGTACTAGCGTCTTTCAAAGCACTCCTGAGTGATTTGACTGTGCTGCCAGCAGTTGAGGACCACAACTTTATAAGTATGCTTATTAAAAAAAAGAAGCTGATTTCCCTATCAAATACACCCAGATCTCTAATTTCACTGCTCCAGAAAATCATGATCACCACTTCCATTCCCTGCTCTCCAACACACTTCCTAATGCAGCAGCAGTCTGCATGTGCTGCCCTCCACAGCTAGAAATGAAAGGTGGCTTGGCACAGGCCCTAGAAGGCAATAGAAGGCTGGACCCCATCTTGGTGACCCAAGTGTGTAAGCACATCATCTCAGGATATGCTGTGATGTTAAACACAAAGACAAATGCAAAATAGGGTGTGTAAAGAGCATAAAATTTTGGTTTCCTTTAGACTAGTGTTCTCTTAACTCTACTATGCATTGGAATCACCTGGAAGGCTTGTTAAAACACTACGCTCCCAGAACCACTGATTCAGTCAGCTGTAGGGTCTAATTATTTCCATCTCTTACAAGTTCGCACGTGATGCTGATGCTGCTGGTCTTAGGACCGAATTTTGAGAACCACTGCTCTAGATTAAACTTCTGGCATCTTCGAACATTTGAAATGCCAAACAAATCTGTTTTTGTTAGAATCTTTCTATATAATTATATTCCAATTATAATTGGAATATTGAACACTAGTTGGATAGTTGATATGAAGGACTTAACTACTGTTTGAGGATGTTGTTTTGGCTGGGGGGGGGCTCTTGGTAATTTTGTTGTTGTTGTTGCTATTGTTCTTTGTTTTTTGAGACAGGGTCTTGCTCTGTCGTCCAGGCTGTGCAGTGGCATAATCACAACTCACTACGGCCTTAAATTCCTAAGCTCAAGTGATCCTGCCTCAGCCTACTGAGCTGCTGGAACTACAAGCATTTGCCACCATGCCTGGCTAAAAAAGAAATGTAAATCTTTATATATATATATACATATATATATTTGTAGAGATGGGGTTCTCGCTGTGTTGCCCAGGCTGGTTCTCAAACTCCTGGGCTCAAGCGATCTTTCCACTTTGGCCTCCTCAAGTGCTGGGATTTCAGTGAGCTACCGCACCCAGCCTTAACTACTGTTTTAAGTGCAAAAGTGGTACTGTAGTTATATTTAAAACAAAAATAAGGAATTCTGGCCTGGCGTGGTAGCTCACACCTGTAATCCCAAGCACTTTGGGAGGCTGAGGCTGGCAGGTCACCTGAGGTCAGGAGTTCAAGACCAGCCTGGCCAACATGGTGAAATCCTAACGCTACTAAAAAATACAAAAATTAGCAGGGCATGGTGGTGCGCAACTGTAATCCCAGCTACGCGGGAGGTTGAGGTTGCAGTGAGCTAAGATCGTACCACTGCACTCCAGCCTGGGCAACAGAGAAAGACTCTGTCTTAAAAAAAAAAAAAAAAAAAAAAAAAAAAAGGCCAGGTACGGTGGCTCATGCCTGTAATCCCAGCACTTTGGGAGGCCAAGGTGGGGAAATCACCTGAGCTCTGGAGTTCGAGACCAGCCTCAACACGGAAGAAACCCCGTCTCTACTAAAATACAAAATTAGCCGGGCGTGATGGTACATGCCTGTAATCCCAGCTACTCGGGAGGCTGAGGCAGGAGAATTGCTTGAACCCGGGCGACGGAGGTTGCGGTGAGCCGAGATCGCACCACTGCACTCCAGCCTGGGCAGCAAAAGCGAAACTCCATCTCAAAAAAAAAAGAAAAGAAAAGAAAAGAAATTCTTTTTTTT
>NW_016805612.1:600919-614410 GCF_001698545.2 Rhinopithecus bieti
AAAAAAAAAAAAAAGGCCAGGTACGGTGGCTCATGCCTGTAATCCCAGCACTTTGGGAGGCCAAGGTGGGGAAATCACCTGAGCTCTGGAGTTCGAGACCAGCCTCAACACGGAAGAAACCCCGTCTCTACTAAAATACAAAATTAGCCGGGCGTGATGGTACATGCCTGTAATCCCAGCTACTCGGGAGGCTGAGGCAGGAGAATTGCTTGAACCCGGGCGACGGAGGTTGCGGTGAGCCGAGATCGCACCACTGCACTCCAGCCTGGGCAGCAAAAGCGAAACTCCATCTCAAAAAAAAAGAAAAGAAAAGAAAAGAAATTCTTTTTTTTAAGAGATACATATTGGGGGGAAAAAGTTTAAAACATTGGAGACAGAATTGACATTGGCCAAGGGCCCCAGTCCCCCTCCTCAGGGGTAAGCCTTATCCTGAAGTTAGGGCTTACCACTCCATGCATGTTTTATATCATTAACAGTGTACACATATAAATACTTAAAAATAATACCAAAAAAGATAGAAAAATAGCATAGATAAGGAATCAATCAATCAGTGCAAAAAAGGAGAAGGAGGAAGGCAGCAGTGGCCATCAGGAAGCCTGGGACCGCCCAGGGAAGGGCAGGCAGCAGGCTGTAGCCACGAAGGGAATCAGGGTGGTCCTTTACCTGGAAATCTTCCCCGTCCAGAAAGTCTCCTACCCGAACATGCTGGTTAACACATCTGCAGTCACCTGAGGGTACTAGGAGAGAAAGGGAAACTGAGTCAAAAGTTGTAAAAGTAAACTGACGGTGGACATAGTAGGGTAAGGTTTCACTACACATTTCTGTGTATTTTGAAGGTTCCTCGAAGAAGATCTGGAAAGTCATGTGTTTTCTACGCTTAAGACTGTCACTGCACTTGACTGTTCTAGAGCCATGCCAGGGATTCAGTGCAGAATGCTACATCCTCCTCACACCAGCAGTAACGCTGGAAGCATTCAGTGAGGCACGATTTGGGCACCAACTCTGCTACTCCTAAGGCATTGCAAGAGAGTCATTAAGCCTTTGTAGGCTTAGATTTCAGTATCTGGAAAATTTACAGGATTCTCCAGGGTGACTCCCAAAATTAATGGAACATTACTACCCTTGGAAAATTACTAGTCCTTGGATGTAATGAGAAGAAAAGAAAATGAGCTAACATAAATACATAAGCTAGATTCTATTTATTTTATTTCATTTTATTTTATTTCATTTTATTTTTGAGACGGAAGTTTCGCTCTTGTTGCCCAGGCTAGAGCGCAATGGCGCAATCTCAGCTCACTGCAACCTCCACCTCCTGGGTTCAGGCGACTCTTCTGCCTCATCCTCCTGAGTGGCTGGGATTACAGGCATGTGCCACCACGCCAAGCTAATTTGTATTTTCAGTAGAGATGGGGTTTCTCCATGTTGGTCAGGGTGGTCTCGAACTCCCGACCTCAGGTGATCCACCCACCTCTGCCTCCCAAAGTGTTGGGATTACAGGCTTGAGCCACTGTGCCCAGCCCTAGATATTTATTTTATATAGTTTACTTCATTTAACCTTTGAAATGATTTTGTAAAGCTAGTATCAATAGCAACAGAAGGCTACAAAGAGACTGGGGCTGAGTCTGTGCAATAACTTGCCTAAGGTCACAGAGCTAGTCACAGAGCTAGCAGATCAAAATCTGGACCTGGTTGACCCCCAAGAGGTTTTTCCCACTATACCATGGGCCCTCTACTGAGTGCCGTCCTGTTGCTGGTAGAGTCACACCAAAACCACAGTAAACTTTAACTCCAAGACTTAAAAACAAGTGCAAGATTCTATCATACATCAAGTTTGTTTTCTATGCCCAGGCTTATCTTTTAAAGAAATCTGGCATTTTGTGGACATGTATTTGATGATAAAATAATTGCCCAGAAGAACACCCAACAAAATTAGCTTATAATATTTCCTTTTACTTAAAAATTTATCTTTCTTTCTCTGATACTCCTCTTAAACACACACACACACACATATATATATTTTATAGCAAGGGGTTATGTCTTTTTTTTTGAGACACGGTCTCACCCTGTCACCCAGGCTGGAGGGCAGTGGCATGTTCATGGGTGACTGCAGCCTGGACCTCAACAGGTATGCCTTGACACAAGAAAGAAGCTTCCAAGATTTGCTCTTCTTTAAAATTTTTAGAGGCTACACCCGAAAGCGCCCGATTCCAAAAGCAAGTGTCTTGGCAAGTCAGGACAGATTTGACTATTTCACATAGAGTGGCTATTTTTTAAAGGAGAAATTTAATTGTCTAGAGGTTAGAAATATACTACATTCCTTTTCAGCCAAGGCGATGAAGCAGCTTCAGTAGGTGAAGACATTGCATGAAGCAACTGTCTGGCTCTCTGGGGCTCAAGGTCATTTTTCTCTCCATATAGGGATTCGTCTAATTGGTGAAACACATTTGTCCAGTGGATCAGGTAGCAAGACAACCTATTAGATAGATCAGTGGTCTGATCTAGGACACAGCTGCTGAGCTCCCTCCAGGCTTAAAATAATTCAGCATTATCAACCCATCCCCCATTGAGTACAATTAATTTTATGAAATGGAGAAAATAAGCATGAGTAAATAAAATGGCTGACACACACCATGCACAGCAGAAAATGCCAACTGTGCTCTGCATACCAGTTCCCACTGACCTCGAGGTGCTAATGAGGGAGTTCTGCAAAGACTGCATTAAAAAGCCTCCTACACTTAGCCAGCCCTAACCCCACTCCCAACTTTTCTCCCACACCACAGCAGGAGGGCCTTGCTAATTGGAATCTGCAGAACACGTGGCCTGAAATTTGTTGTGGGAGCACACACCTCCAGTGCATCCTGAACCACACACACACACACACACACACCACTCAGATTTCTTAGTGTTTTTTTTTTTTTTTAAATCTAAATGTGACAACAAATAGAATATTTAAAATTAAAGTACATGTTTGTGTGAGTGTGCCAAAAATAAAGCCAGGTGGAGGTGGTTTTTGTAAGCACATACCTCCCCATAAGACTGGTGGTAATGACGAGAGATGGTAACAACAAAGATGCCTGGTGAAAAGAGACCCTCTAATCGCATTAGCTGGTAGTTGTAAGGGAAGATGGTTGCTCTGAATTTCCCTTTATACACAGCAACTTCAAAAAAAATCCCTATTTTCTTAGAACATCTTTATGTAGAAAAGCCTGCGTGTCTTTGAAGCCTCAACACAAAACAAACAAGAGTCTTTACAAGTCCTGTCTGACCACCCAGGGAGAATCAAATAGTATTTTTTTCTCCAGTAGGCCACCCCAGGATACCACAAATAAAAATGAAAAGGAGGAATTCATCATGTAACCGGGGTGTATTTTGCTAGTGTAGTCATTACACTGTTTTAATCTAAATATTATGGTATATTTTTCACTGGCAAAGCCCAAGAAGATCTAATTATTCATTTATTGAACAGAAAACATTCTGAAACAGCAGAAATTAGGTTAAAATCTAGAAAAGAGCAGAAAGGGGAAGGTGAAGGAGTTTTTTTTCTCAGAATCCCAAGAATTGAGCAGGGTTTTTTTTAAGGTGCTGATGTTCAGAATGGTAGGATGGGAAGCCGGGGCCCTGAGTTCCTTAACACAGAAACCCGGAGATGAAACTGCTCAAGGGCTCAGGCTGCAGGAGACATCTGGGCAGGGGAGTTTCCTCAGCATCACATGGAAGAGCTTAGGAGCATGAAAGGATGTTGGACTCATAAGAAGATCTTAGAGTCATAAACATCCTGAAATGTACTCCTCTGATCATGTCTCCACTCTGCATAAAATGTCCATTTGGGCCAAATAAAGACCAGACCCTGTGGCCAGACAATAAAAAGCATCCTCGAATCCCAAGTTGTCATCCCAGGCTCGGTTTCCACTGCTGCCATTAAGGGACACTGTGCTCCAGCGCCACTGAAGTCCGTGCTGTTTCTCAGGTACACAAGGCACTTCCACCTCGTTGTGCCAGGGCACTGATGGTCTTCTTCGCCTGAAATATCCTGGGCCAAGTGCAGTGGCTCACGCCTGTAATCCCAGCACTTTGGGAGGCAAGGCAGGAGGATCACTTGAGCTCAGGAGTTTGAGACCAGCCTGGACAACATGGCAAATCTCCATCTCCACAAAAAATACAAAAACTAGCTGGGCATGGTGGTGCACACCTGTGATCCCAGGTACTCAGGAGGCTGAGGTGGGAGGATCGCTTGAGTTCAGGAGGTAGAGGTTACAGTGAGCTGAGATCGCAGCACTGTACTCCAGCCTGGGGGACAGAGCAAGACCCTGTCTCAAAAAAAAGAGGGGAGGGGAGGGGAGGGAGGAATCCTGCAGTCCCCATCTCTCTACTGACTCGATTTTTTAAGACAAAAGGATGAAAGGGGCTTGACGGACATCTTCTTGATCACAACTCTGCCACAATACAGCTGGGTGGCTTTGAGCCAGTTACTTAATCTCCTTTCCTGCCTCAGTTTCTTCATCTGCTAAATGGGGATAGTAAAGTGAAGAACATCCACTACTGTGAACATTAAATGAAATGAGGATGCTAATCAACTGAAGACGTTAGTAAATGTCAGTTTGCTCTACTCAAACATATATGCCACCTTCCTTCGGAAGCCTGCCTTAACATGTGCAGCCCAATTTCTTGAATTTATTGAAATTCCCATCACACACATGAACCGCAGCTGTGTTTGGTACTTGGTCATTCTCTACTCACATTTTTGCCATGTTTCTGTATCAGCACACCTACCAGACTGTGTGCTTTTGGAGGGCAGAACCTATGTTCAATTCATGCTTGTATTCTTTTTTTTTTTTTTTTTGAGACGGGGTCTTGCTCTGTCGTCCGGGCTAGAGTGCAGTGGCCCGATCTCAGCTCACTGCAAGCTCCGCCTCCCGGGTTTACGCCATTCTCCTGCCTCAGCCTCCGGAGTAGCTGGGACTACAGGCGCCCGCCACCTCGCCCGGCTAGTTTTTTTGTATTTTAGTAGAGACGGGGTTTCACCGTGTTAGCCAGGATGGTCTCGATCTCCTGACCTCGTGATCCGCCCGTCTCGGCCTCCCAAAGTGCTAGGATTACAGGCTTGAGCCACCGCGTCCGGCGCATGCTTGTATTCTTTCCAATTGTCTTGCACAAACTAATCAAATGGTAAGCATCTTAGGATTCCAGAATTAACAGTCCCTTTCAATAACCTAGACAAAACTCACCATTCTGTAGACAAAGAAAACTGAGTCCAAGTGAGATGAAGAAAATAATCACACTACTAGTAAGTAATAGAAATGAGTGGACGGCACCGGGCGTGGTGGCTCACGCCTGTAATCCCAGTACTTTAGGAGGAGGAGGAGGAGGGTGGATCACAAGATCAGGAGATCGAGACCATCCTGGCAAACACGGTGAAACCCTGTCTCTACTAAAAATACAAAAAAAATTAGCCGGGCATGGTGGCAGGCACCTGTAGTCCCAGCTACTCGGGAGACTGAGACAGGAGAATGGCGTGAACCCGGGAGGTGGAGCTTGCAGTGAGCTGAGATCGCTCCACTGCACTCCAGCCTGGGCAACAGAGCAAGACTCTGTCTCAAAAAAAAAAAAAAAAAAAAAAAGAAATGAGTGGACGGATTGATGGGTGGAGAGATGGATGGATGGATGGATGGATGGATGGATAGATGGATGCACAGACGCATGGTTGGATGGATGAACAACAGCAACAAAAAATAGGAACAGACCAACCAGCAGTCAGTTACAACATCTAAAACTTAACAGCAATTCAAACCCTAAGGGATAGTGTACCGACCCACCATATAACGGCCACCTTACTAGGCATGCTTTCTTCATCTACTAAAAATCTTTCAATGCCATTTTTTTTAAAATTCCTTATAAAATTCAGATCCAGAAAATCCATCACGCAAAAGGATTTCAACCTCCTCAGTGCCAGGATCTCTTCATTACTTTAAAATATAATTTATTCAAAACTTCAAAACAGCAGTTCACCTTCACCCTAGGTAGCTTATTCGTGCCACAGGTGTTACTGAATGGCACTACCATGTGCCAATCACATATTTGTCCCCCCTCCTCACTCCTCAGGAAGCCCACAGACGGACCATTCCTATGAAGAGCTCCCAGCTCAATGTCATCTCTTGCTCTTCTCCTCCAGTCTGCCACCTCCATCTGTCCCTACATTTACTCCGTAAAGTGCAGTACCAGCATGATAAATCCCATCAGAGAGATAATGAGAGAAATTATGGAAAGGCAGATTGCAAAGCGCTTGGCAAACACTTACATTTGGAAGTTTTGGATATAGGAGCACATTTCCCTTTACTCTCTAAGGTTCAGGAAATGTTGCAAACCTCTCAGATGGAGGGAGGCTCCAAGCTAGGACCTGGAGCATAGGAAGAATTCCCCAGAATGTCTCCCTACAGAGCCACATGACTGACAGGGAACAGCGCCAGGACACATTCTATAGCCGTGCGGCACCATGTTCAAAAATGCCCCTCTCTCTCTATACCTCTTAGAACTTTTAAAGTGATGGAACCGCCGGGCATGGTGGCTCACACCTGTAATCCCAGCACTTTGGGAGGCAGAGGCAGGCGGATCACCTGATGTCAGGAGTTCAAGACCAGCCTGCCCAACATGGTGAAACCCCATCTCTACTAAAAATACAAAAACTAGCCGGGCATGGTGGCGGGCACCTGTAATCCCAGCTACTTGGGAGGCTGAGGCAGGAGAATTGCTTGAACCTCAAAGGCAAAGGTTGCAGTGAGCCAAAAGAGCACCACTGTACTCCAGCCTGGGCAATAAGAAAAAAACTCCGTCTCAAAAAATAAATAAATACATAAAAAAAAAAAGTGACTGAAAACGTGATCTGGGTAATATAGTGAACAGCAAATGTAGGCTGTAGGATTGTTGGGACTGGAGATGGCTAGAGATGGACTATGGAAAGGAAGTTCCCAGCAGTTGAAGATAGTACATACAAAACAAATTGCCATAGCACTGTGCTAATTACCGTCCTTTCCCCAGTAAGATTCCATAGACTTTTCACCTGTATCAGGATCCTCCATGAGCTAAGAGGGAATATGAGGAGGCCTTCCCCTGTTGCACAGGATCTATCTAGATGACTGTGATCTATCTAGATGACTGTGATGACGGTTCAAGTGTCCCTTCTACAGAAGTCGTCCCTGGCCGCCCCACCTAAAACAGCTCTTGCAGCAACTTCTTTATCTCCATGCTATGCTTTATTTCTTTATAGCATTTATTGTTACCTGACATTAAATTATATCTTTTTTTATTATGATTATTGCCACACTCTCTTGCCAAAATGTATGCTTCTTTAGGGTCCTGACTCTGTTTTCTTGACTTCTATAATTCCCAGGACCTGGAACTGTATCTGACACAAAATAGGTGGTAAATGATTATCTATTAAGTAAATAATTGATATCCTCTTCCCAGATCAGAACCCTACTAATATAGACCCATTGTTACTAAGTTACTACAGGCAATGGTTTCTCTACCTCTACCCCAATACAACAATATTAGATTTAAAGTAACACTCAAGGCCGGGTGCGGTGGCTCATGCCTGTAATCCTAGCACTTTGGGAGGCCGAGGTGGGTGTATCACCTGAGGTCAGGAGTTCGAGACCAGCCTGGCCAAGATGGTGAAACCCCATCTCTACTAAAATACAAAAACTAGCCGGGCGTGGTGGTGGACGCCTGTAATCCCAGCTACTCAGGAGGCTGAGGCAAGAGAATCACAAGAACCCTGGGGGCGGAGGTTGCTGTGAGTCAGGATCGTGCCACTGCACTCCAGCCTGGGCAACAGAGTGAGACTCTGTCTCAAAAATAAATAAAAATAAAAATAAAGTAGGCTGGGCATGGTGGCTCACGCCTGTAATCCCAGCACTTTGGGAAGCCAAGGCGGGTGGATCACCTGGGGTCAGGAGTTTGAGACCAGCCTGGCCAACATGGTGAAACCCCATCTCTACAAAAAATACAAAAAATTACCTGGGTGTGGTAACAGGCGCCTGTAATTTCAGCTACTCAGGAGGCTGAGGCAGGAGAATTGCTTGAACCCAGGAGGTGGAGGTTGCAGTGAGCCGAGATCACGCCATTGCACTCCAGCCTAGTGACAGAGCCAGACACTGTCTAAAAAATCATAATAAATTTTTTTTCAAAATAATAAAAAATAAAAATACAGTAAGACCCAAGCTGACCCTGCCCCCTCTCTCCACTAATACCTGAAATAACTCAGGAATGAAACTACAGAAGGAAAGAGATGTTCTGAATAACTACGCCGGGGCAGCAGGGGTACAGTGACAGTATCCTGGGCAAGCTGGATTGTGAGCCACGTGAACCACAAAGCAAAGCCAAACCTGAGGAGGGTCACCATGGACTACAGACACTGAAAAGTTCAGATGCATGGCCGGGCACAGTGACTCACACCTGTAATCCCAGCACTTTGGGAGGCCGAGGCGGGTGGATCACGAGGTCAGGAGATTGAGACCATCCTGGCTAACATGGCGAAACCCCGTCTCTACCAAAAACACAAAAAATTATCTGAGCATTGTGGCAGGCACCTGTAGTCCCAGCTACTCAGCAGGAGAATGGAGTGAACGCAGGAGGCGGAGGTTGCAGTGAGTCGAGATCGCACCACTGCATTCCAGCCTGGGCGACAGATCGAGACTCCGTCTCAAAAAAAAAAAAAAAAAAAAAAAGTTCAGATGCAAAGGGTACAACCTGCTGCTGAGAACAAATGGGCCCGGCACCAAGGTCTATGGACGTGAGGAACCTTCAAAGAGTGACAGTTTCCACCTGTGGCCGCACTGCCATCCAGAGGGTAGGATGAAGTCAAAATCACCCTGATAAAGATTAGACTGGAGACAGGGACGAATTTCAGGTTGGGGGCCTTCACTTTAGAAGAAGATGTGCATGGAAAGTGTGTGCTGATTAATACACAGAATAAAAACTTCTCACTGAATGGAGCTCTATGAAGCAAATAAAAAAGAAAAAACTGTTTTTACAACAAAGATAACCAAAATCACATAATTTTGCATGAAAATTTTTTTTAGTCCAGGTACAAGTGGCTCATGCCTATAATCCCAGCACTTTGAGAGGCCAAGGTGGGAGGATTGCTTAAGGCCAGGAGTTCAAGACCAGCCTAGGCAACATGGTGAGACCTCATCATTTTTCTTTTTTCTTTCTCTTTTTTTCTTTCTCTCTCTTTTTTTTTTTTTGGAGACAGAGTCTCACTCTATTGCCTAGGTTGGAGTGCAGTGTCGTGATCTCAGATCATTGCAACCACTGCCTCCCAGGTTTAAGGTATTCTCATGCCTCAGCCTCCCAAGTAGCTGGGATTACAGGCATGTGCCACCACGCCTGGCTAATTTTCATATTTTTTGTAGAGATGGGGATCCGCCCACCTCAGCCTTCCAAAGTGCTGGGATTACAGGCCACCACACCCGGCTGATCCTGTCTCTTTAAAAAAAAAAAGAAAAGAAAAGAAAAAAGAAAACTCCTTAAAAAGTATTATCATTTCTTCCTATTATAAATCATCTTTTCTGCAAAAACTAAAATTAGGTTAACTATGAATTTAGCAACATACAGGTTTTTCAATCCTAAATTGCTGTAACTTTTCGCAGGCACATTTGTGCAAAGTGGAATTTCAGTTCGGTTGCAAAATTCTACTTGAAAGAAATACTTCATTTTCTTTGCCACTTCAAGACTCCCCCAACAATATAACTACTGCATACTGGTTCCATTCTCTATCTTTTGCCCAAAACTGAGAAATTTTCTCAACATAGAGGTCTTAAATACATTTTAAGCAATAATAACACACTGCAGTACTTCTTAAGGTTACATTCATCCTACAGACAAGATGTTCTATTTATATGTTATCCCACTTTCTGCGTAAGAAAATGCAACAGGTATATTTGAAAATTTGTAACCTTTCCCCCTCTGGACATAAGCAATCCTCAACTTTACCCATATATGAAAATGCTTTCTTTTTGAGACAGAGGCTTGCTATGGTGCCCAGCTGGACTGAAATTCCTGAGCTCAAGTGATCCTTCTGCCTCTGCCTCCTAAGTAGTGGAGATTACAGGCATGTACTTCCACCTTCCCTGAATGGTCTTCAGCTATGGGAAGGAAATGGGATCTTTATAGCCTAGAAGAGAAACAGGTTCTAAACAAGTAGTTGAGGAAGGAAGAAAGAAAAGTGGGAGGAAAGGAAGTAGAGAATGAGACAGGAAGGGAAAGGGAAGGGACTGAAATAAAAGATGAGTCAGAGTAAGCCAGGTGTGGTGGTTAATGCCTGTAATCCCAGCACTTTGGGAGATGGAGGAGGGCGGATCACGAGGTCAGGAGATCAAGACCATCCTGGCCAACATGTTGAAACCCCATCTCTATTAAAAATACTAAAAAAAAAAGTTGGGCGTGGTAGGACGTGCCTGTAATCCCAGCTACTTGGGAGGCTGAGGCAGGAGAATTGCTTGAACCAGGGAGTCGGAGGTTGCAGTGAGCGAGATGGCGCCACTGCACTGCAGCCTGGTAACAGAGCAAGACTCTGTCTCAAAAAAAATTAATCGAAGTGGCCGACCGCAAAGTTGAGACAGAATTCCGCCACCATTGCATCATAGAGTGCAAATGACCCTTTGTATTATAATCACAGTGAATGTCTCAGACACCTTCAAATCATAAACCAGCTTCCTAGCAGAGGGCCATGACACTACTGGAAGATAACTGGAGCCATTTTTCCTTTTTCCTAAAGAATAGCAGTAGCATCCGCCAAAATATGTCCTTGACTCCCCCATCTATCTTCTCCCTCCCCATGTATGAGCTCTCCTCCTATCTGTCATGGAAAACAAGTCCCTGTGCCCCACGTGCTATTCCCAGTTTCAATCCTTCATTCATCAACAGCAACAAGGACATTTATGAGGACTCGTCAACATGTGGCCCTACGCTAGACATTGTACAGACTGAAGTTAACAGACTCAAGCTCACCTTTGAGGAGCTTCCCAAAGAGATTATTGTTTGGTTTTATCAATTTGACCACCAGAAAAACTCAGGGTCCATGGCCTATTCACAGCAGGTCTGTGGCTTTGGGTACAAAGAGCAGAGCATTTTATAAGCCCCTATAAATCAAAGTGAGCCTTCGCACACTCAAGCATAGTCTGTTGGTGAAAGCAATAAATGGATTTCTAAACCATGAAACCAACTCTTTTTGAGGAATGTCCTCCTTTCTTCTTTTTCCAGTGCATTGGAGTTGTTTTTGCAACCCTGAAATAGCACAGTCTTATTTAGGACACAGACAACCAGAGCTCAATAAATATCTGAACCATGTCTTGCTGACACACATGAAGCAATTATGTCTCAGGATAATTATGCCGTACACATCACTTCATCCAGGGAAATGTCCAGGTGCAAGAAATAGGAAACGAAAAAATAAAAACGAAGCACTATGATTTGTCTTTCCAGGGTGGGGGGAAGGGTGTCTTCTTTTCAGTAAATGAATATGTAAAAAGTTAATTTTTCTTCAAAACATGTCTATATCCTCGTCTTAAAATACAATAAGCTCTGAATTATTGTAGACTGGAAAATAAAAATATCTGGGATTTTCTTGTAGGGAAGTTCAAATGGTAGAAGAATATTTGATATTTTCAGTTTTCCTGAAGATCAGAAGGACTTTTAGAATAATGCATTTTTCCTTCAACAAAGGGCATCTGCAAGGCTTAATCTGCTGAAAAGAATCATTCTGACAGTCTTAATGTATTCTTTTGAGGAAAGCCTTGTTCAGAGAATTCCACAGGAAAAAAAAAAAAAAAAATCAGTACCCCAGGAAAGCACCAATCTAAACCATTCTAGCTGCCTGTAAGTAGATAAGACAAAAGTATTTTCAATATATCCTAGATATTAGACTGAGATGAAAATAGGAGTGATAATCCTGAATGTTACATATTTTTAACATTTCCTTGATGATGAACTATTATTAAAACAAATATTTGAAAGATTTCCCAGCCTTTCAAAAAACATCTCCCAGGAAAGCCACTTTGAGAATTCTGCTGTAAGACAAAAATATCCCTAAGGTAGGAAATATTAAATTGCATCAATGTTGAGAACAATAACCCCAATAACCAGAATAATTATAGTATAATATTATTATAACAAGGTAGCTTTCATCCGAGACTCAGAATGTTTTGCAAACATTCTCTCATGCTGGGATAACGCTGCCAGGGAATTAGAATATAAGGAATTTTAATGACTTGTCTCAGGTCACCGGTCAGCTTGAATGGTGCACCAAGATACAAATACCTGATTGTGGTCTGCTGATCTAACAAACTGACCACATCACTTTCAATTAATAATTTGGAGAGTTCTATTTCAGGGCAATTTTCAAGGAAACCCATATTAGCTCTTCCATTAAATTCTGATTATGTTCCGTCTCTGTTTCCATTACTCCTCTCTCCACCGACTCAGCACAGTTAAGAAATAGTATAATTGGGGAAAGCTCCCAAAGCGATCTCCCTGCATGGAATATATCTCTTTCCCTCTCTCCTACATTCCTCTGGCACAACACAGAAAGCAAAGCTTCCTCAGACACTGGTTTTATCATATCCTTCCCCAGGACTGGAAACAAGATGGTTTCCCACTGCCTATCAGAATATTTAAAGTTCTCGATCATCAATCTCATGCTCATGTCATTTCCTCCACACGTTCCTGGCACATGAACATCTCCTGTTCTCATTGTTCCCCTGGTGTGTCTGTTCATGCTGTAGTTGTCTTTTTCTAGAAAGCCTCCATAACTTCTACTTGCCTGGGATCCCTAAACAGACACTTAGTGCATCCCGGCCACCCTAGCCACATAGCCGGCTGCAAGGACAACCAACTTCTCTTTAACACTTTTAGAAATGAAGAAGGCACTGCTCTGAAAAACAGTGCTCTGTCAAGCATTTTAATCGTGAGAAACCTCTTATTTGAGCTGGATTTTTGTGTGCTCACTTGTACATCTACCCAACAGGCCCCATGCTGCATCTTAAATTGATGTAGAACAAATAAACTTGTTCTGTAACAAAATGTCTTTGCAATGTTTGAAAATAGCTATTTTGTTTGTCCTTAATCTTTTCGGCTCTAAACTCGTATGCCAAGGCCCTTCAACTATTCCTCAAGAGACCTGGTTTCTAGACCGTTTGCCTTCCAAAGAAATACCTCTAATTCAGTGCTACTTAACTATTATTCATGTCATGCACATAGAGTAAATAATACCATTTGTACAGCATATTGGGGAAATAAACAAGGGTTTTAGGCAGGCCGGGCCAGCCTGAGGACCCTACGTCTGAGCCCTAACCTTCGGTTGTAGAGATTTATATTTAGCTGTAAGTAATGCCTGATACCCAAATACGAAGCTCCATGCTAACTTTATTAAAATCTGGCACCCAAAAGTGAACACATTCTGCACAGATCATCTTTTTTTTTTTTTTTTTTTTTTTT